>NC_046365.1:35444010-35510376 GCF_011125445.2 Fundulus heteroclitus
TGTAAAAAAAAAAATGTTATACATTTATTTTAGGTGTTATTGCACTTCTTAACCAGGAGTGCCAATATATTTCTCCATGTCCGTTGGTGCCGGCTGGAGTGTTTGTTGCCAAAACGGCGACTAAAGCTCAAAGTTCCAGTTAAAGTCCCAGCTGAACAGCAAACTGCATGTTTAGGATTTTAAAGTCGGCCTGCCGCCAGTTTCAGTCGACCATGCTCAGCGCGGCCCAACTTTGATTGTAGAAGCTACATCAAGGCTTTAGTTAGTAATATAAAATCTGGATTTTTTTTTTTGTGTGTCTTGGAATGTGCTTTAATGACATTTATTGTGAATTGGTGTTATATGAATAAACCAAACTGAATTGGTTATTATGCAACACACGGCACTCTCTACATGCCGACTTTGTGTGGATTGTTTTGTGAACTGATATTTTCTGTCTCTGCTGGGGTTTGCTCAGCTGATGCAGAGGACTCTCCTCCTCATACGCCGGTTGCATGCAAGTATCCCCCTACGTTTTCACCCCCCTGTTCTCCCTGTCCAACTAAAATGTGAACAGCATGTATAAGCTCTCAAACATCACCCCTTTTATTCTTTTTTTTAGCCCCTTATGGACCATCAGTCCCCCTATACCCAAGCAAGTATTCTGATAATATCATCATATACTAAAAATCTGGAGATTTTTGAGCTTGGATTCAATCTCAAGATATGAATTTTATAAATATCTGCTGATACTGATATTTTCTGATGCAGAACCCCTTAATCTAAACATTAAGTGCCTGTTTTAGTCGGCATGCTGTATGAGTGAATATGCATAAACTACACTGTCTGTTATAATGCTGCAGTCTATGCACGTGTCTTGAGTTGTATGTTCTTATGGTTCATAATTACATATTAATCCCCAGAATGATCCTTTAATCCCTATATTTAAATACATTCCTTAGCAGAACTACAGACTGTTGAGAGGGAGGAGGAGAGGTGGGCTGTGCTATAGACGGGAAACATAACGGCGGTCAAAACAAAAACTTCTGCTTTTTACTCTATGGGTTTATCAGGTTGTAAAATGTTGCTAAAATGGGCTGAAAATCTGCTTCACCTGCAACAAAACTTCTTGGTAATAGCGTAATTTGATTCTACCAGCGGTCGCCACTTTCTCATGAACACAGACGCGATGTTGCACTGAAAGACTAAGAAATGTGACAGTAAATGGCTCAATGAAGCAGGAGTTTACTATTTTACTGAAATAAAGTCTTGAATATATGATGGTGAAATATTTTCTAGTACGCAGGTTTTATCAGTGCTTAATGCCAGCGACATTTCCGTTTTTTTTAACGGGCGTTATTTTTCATCTTTTTTGTGGAAAGCGTGCTTCTGTGTCAAAGTTTCTAAAAACCTCCATCTAGTCTGCACATGAATCCACAGACGGAGTTTATAAGTCTCCGTTTTGGCAGCCGTGTTTTTTTTGTTTTTTTTTCTCTGAAAACTAAGTTTGGGTATTTTACTGAAGGTGAAGGGAAGCAGCATGGCTGATTGGACAGAGCTCAACAATCTTTTTCTCCCGCTCAACACTAAACTATCTCAGAAGAAGGTAGATGCCAAGCAGCAGCCAGCGGACCCTCCAGCGACTGCAGACTTGTTCGGCAACCTCCACCTGTCTAGTCAAAAGGAAATCCATCTGTTTTTAACATACGTTTATATAGAATTTGAAATTATGTATGTTTTATTCATTTTTTTTTTTTTGTCGGCAAGCTTAAACCTCCAGAGCAAAATAACACATAACCTCCGACAAGACACACTGCAAAAAGGGAACTAAAAATAAGTAAAAATGTCTTGAAATTACTGTATTTTTCCTTGATTTGAGCAGGTAGATAAGACTATTTGCCAATAGAATGAGATTTTTGCACTTAAAACGGGAACAATTCATCTGTAAAATAACATAATTAGACATCCTGCACTTGAAATAAGACGGTGGAGATGAATTGTTCCTATTTTAAGTGCAAAAATCTTATTCCATTGGCAAATAGTCTTATTTACCTGCTCTAATCAAGGAAAATTACAATGATTTCAAGAAAATTTCACTCACTTTTAGTTCTGTTTTTGCAGTGCAGGACCGCGGAGCCTGATCGGTGGCCTCGGCTCAATTTTGGATCTAAGGGATATGTCAGTATCAGCTCAGAGATTGGATCCAAGCGTCCCCATTTCTTGTTAAAATATATCAACACCTCTAGGATTGTAGTAAACTCTAGGTTAGACAACCCCTGCTCAATATTTACAGTCCCTTAATTTGCTTTTCACGTCCTGCTCTGTCTCTCAGTGGAAGTCAAGGAAGGTCCTTATGGAGCTCCAGCCAAAAGCAAGTAACATGTGTCGCGTTGTAACCGGTCGTTTAGGCGTGTAGAGATCAGCTGTAATTACCTGTAGAAGTTGCGTCATAGACTGAGACCTGCAAGCTTGGACTAGCAGTCCTGTATTCGTCAGTGTCTGATGGTTGTAGTTGTGAGCCTGGTCTGCTTCACGTGTCTTTTGTGTTTTAAATAAAGTGCATTCAAAATAAATCAAATGTATCAATATGATCGTGTTAACTGAACAAAAGCTAGATACGCCGCCATTTGCAGTGCTTTTGACGTACATTGACACTTTCTTTGTTAAAATGATGTTCTTTTCTTTTGCATCTTCTCCAGGTGCCCATCCAGAAAACTACCAAGCTCTGTGGTTCGAGAAGATAAACGACTCTGCATCTGGAGAGACCTTGCACGTCTACAAGGGAGGGTACTGGGAAGCGAAGGAACAAGGAGGCTGGGAAATGTGCCCAGACATCTTCTGATCACGGCTTCCTGATAGTTGTAGCCTCAGGGTCCTGTGGACGTCGCTCCCACAGCAGGCTTGGCACTAACGTGGCGCTCTAATTACTTTGCTACTGGTTGTGTTGCATTCCCGTGGCCTCATGAGTCGGATCTAAAATCTCGGGATTATGTCACCCATAACTCAACCGCTTTCCAGGTGCAACAGAGAAAAACCAGCTGGGCATGTTCCGTGTGCTCGGTGTATCTATTATCAACACACGCTGAGAACATGGAAACATGTTGTGCTACATCTTATGCATTCAGTCGCTGGGACGTTCACTATTAATGCACGAATTGACACACAACAAAATGTTCACCACTGCAGCCATCAGCATTTCTCCTGCACAAGGCAGCCATGTTGAATTTGGTGATTCAGGTTGGTCAAAAAAAAAAAAAAATTTCTGTCCTGGAACCCAGAAACTCAGACTTCTGTGTTCGAATAAAACACATCATCAATGCTCAGAGCTCCTCCTCACTGCCACGGCTCTCTCCCAGTGTCGAATTTTCTGATCCAGCTCTTTATCTCTCGATATTATCCATTAGACGGTGCCTTACAAAAGTATTCATCCACCTTTCCTTGAACTTTCCAAATTTTGTCACATTCTATCCACAAACCAAACTATATTTCATTAGGGTTTCGTCTGAAAAGCTAACATAAGCTAGTGCGTACTTTTAAAGGGGAAGTAAAAGGATGTGTGGGTTGCATTTGCATTCGTTCCCCCTGACAAACCACCTGTTGCTACAGCTCCAAGTCATTTGGATATGTCTATTAGCTTTGTATCTAGAGTGACATCTTTGCCAGTTGTTTGCTAAACAGCCCAGGCTCGGTCAGGATAAATGGAGAACAGTTTTGACTGAAATTCTCAATTGAATTTAGATGTGAACTTTGCATGACGGTGAACCTCCTAGCCTCAACCTCCAACATGTTTTTAATGCTTCTTCCATCATGGTCAGATTTGTGGCGTGCATGGGTAATAGATGTCTCATCATCTGATTAATAGTCTCCTTACATGGCATTTTAAGTTTAGGTTGGCTGTGTCAGTCATTGCAGTTGTACATTCCAATGAAAGTTGTCTGCAGCATTTAACCAATCCCTTATGGAGCAGTGGCCAGCTATCACAGCCTGGGGAACAACCTGGGGCTAAGGGTCTTGCTCAGGGACCCACAGTGGCAGTCTGCGGGGATTGAACCGAGTACTTAAAACCTTCTCGGTGAGGCAGCGCAGGATTGTGGGGTGTTTACCTAAAGCAGAGAAGCAATGGGAGCGGTGTGGTAATTTTTTTCAGTGTTGGGGGAAAAAAACGTAAAAATACATGTGACACATGTAAAAAAAAGAAATCGGCTATAACATTTATAAGGGATATTAGACTAAACTTTTATATCGATGTCTCCCTGGTTTGCAGTTTCGTCAAACACTTTCCGTCTTTGGTTGGTGGATATTTTATAACTTAACCTTTACCCTAATTTTATCCTGACCTGTCTGCTGGTTTATTTGGTGTTCATGATGCTGTTTGTTAACTAATGTTCCTTAATAAACCTGCGAGGCCTACAGCACTGCAAAAAGGGAGAAGGAAGTAAAATCTTATTGAAATTGCTGTATTTGTCCTTGATTTGAGCAGGGAAATAAATTTATCTGCCAATGCAATAAGATTTTTTGCACTCAAAATAGTAACAATTTATCTCAATCTTATTTCAAGTGCAGTATATCTAAATATCATATTATATGGGTTAAAATACTAATTTCTTTGTCAGATAATCTTATTCACCTGCTGAAATTAAAGACAAATACTCATTTCAAGAAAAGTGTACCTACTTTTAGTTCTCTTTTTGCAGTGAGCCGGGTTTATGCCTAGATTCCTTTGTGTGCAAATTGACTGTATTTACTCATTAGGGAGCATATTGGCACCACACTTCTTTGTGTGCATATGCACATACCTTGCTTCCATTTCCTCCCGCTCCACAATTTTCTACTAGTTTATGGATTTAATGGGACAAAATGAGGAAAAATTTGCAAAGTATTAATACTTTTCCAAAGCACTGTATGTATTAGATGTTCTTTGTTCATGGGATATATTCTCTTAAAGGCAGTTTATGGATTTTTTTTCTTCAGAAATCAGATATTATTTTGATTATTTTTTTCAGTGAGTCTGTGATCCAGCACCGCATTGTGCAGAGTTTAATCATCCCAAAGCTGGAAAATACTAAGACCATTGTGCTGTGTTTCTAGTTTCCTTCTGTTTTTTTTTTTCTACATTGTCATTTGTAGCGTTTGTTTTGTGATTTTTTTCCATCTCTCTTGACTCTTGCCCTCTTAAAGCAGATTATTCTAAGACAGGGTCAGGGTTGTTAAGTATATTTTACTTTATAAGATCTGTTTGTCGTTTTTATAAGTCATACAACAACAATCTTAAATATCTATATATACATATTTAAGTGGTGTTTTGTTATTTTTCTATTTAAGAAATATTTTTCCTGACGTGCAGAAAATTACTTTTTTTTTTTTTTGGTTTTGTTTCCTCGTGTGTGACGTTATTGTCGGTATCACACAATCTGAAGCAGTGATCCAAGAACTTGGTTTGGAGTGAATGAAGTTACAACACTCTCACCGATAATGTCTGTCTTGTTATTTTGTGCGTCTTCCTTCAATAATCCACTCAAAGTAGCATTTTTTTTCTCTTTAGATTCAATGTCAGTGTTTCATTCAAGCCTTTAATATAAAATTATCATGAAGGAAACTATTTGAGAATTTTAGTAGTGAAATAGAAGGAAAACTTCCTAATCATACTGTATAATTAACCCTACGTAAGGAGCATTCAGTGTTTTATGTGTTCTACAACTGTCATGTTTTTCCAGAGAGCAATAATAGTGTCGCAGCTCAGGCACACGGCACAACATGAAACAGTCATCTAAGAACACTGAAGCTGCAAGAAAAAGTGAATTTTGTTATTTAGTTGTTTTTTTGCGGTATAATCTGAGCTGGGATATGGTGTGGTTCATTAAAAAGAAAAGTGAAATGTCAACATTTCTCATTAAAGTGTACTTACAAAGAGAATACTGCAAGTAAAGGCATGTTGTAAATGATGCTGTGCATATAAATTAAAGGTGAGGTAACTGGTGGCTGCAGTTAGAGAAAGCTAAAGCAGAGAAGCACTTTAAAGGTTTTTTTTTTTTTTTTTTTTTGCTCTTTACTGGATGATATTTCTTTAATAGCTGGATGAACTTTCTGTTTGAAATGTTTATGTAATTACACCACAGTTATCATTTTGTATCTTTACCCACAACATTAAAATTTGCATTCAGCTACATATTTCCAAATGATTCGGTTTATAGGTTCTGGACTACTCTTTTTTTTTTCTAAATGTATATTCCTCCTTATTTTCCTTTTTTTAATTTGGTTATTCCATTGATTCAGTCTGTATCTTTTATTTTTAAACCTTTTTTTTATCCAATTTACTGTATTTCCATCTATGATTTCTACAATACTTCACTGTGTAGACTGTCGCCACCCACAGAAGAGATTTAGACGTGTTCCTGCACTTTATCACAGTGTTCCCAGATGTCATTTGACTAATAAATGGCCGATTTCTCCTGAAGATTTTGTCATTTGGAGTTTCCTTTTAAAGCTTTGTAGGTCTTGTTCAGTTGTAAACAATGATTATAATGCACACTTCTGAGCACACTTTTACCTCTAGGATTTGCCCATCTGGACCCTTACTAAATGCAGCTTTAGGTATAAAGAAGACATGCTGCAAGTGTACATAGTCTGGTTTAAGATTCTCACTATATGTGAACCTTTGTTTAGAATATATAATTGAATTAACAATGTTTTTATTTGTAAAATCTAGAGGTAAATCCCCCTTTCAGCCAACTGAATAGCAGTACACAGGAACAAGCAGGGGAGGTAAGCCAGAGCAAACCCCTGTGACACTTTTCCCTGGATTCTCATTGACTTTGAACAAGATTAAAAACAAACATGGAACACATCATTGCCAGTAATCTAGCCCAGGCCTATTTAAAACATTTAATGAACAGGAACTAAGTCAATATATTGAGGCAACTGGTGAAAAACTGTGTACAGCGTCACTCACAAAAGAATTTAGCAGAAATAGTTGCAGAAGTTAAAAAGACTTCACAACCATAGCTTGGAGTCCATTGTTTGACTCTTGCTCTGTAGAGTCAATGTACACATGTGTTGTGACATGCTCAGAGTAAAAGGTTAAAAATCTAACAACTTCATATTGTAATATTCAAGTTAAATGCTGGAAGTTGTGACTGAGTCTGTATAGCTTTCATAAAGGTCTGCTTGGAAAAAGAGTAATAAAAAAGGAAATAGCAGGTTGGTTTAGGTTTGAAAATTGTATATTAATTACCCACGAGACCTTTGGATCAATGTCCTTTGGACAGACGGGACCAAAGAGGAGATAAGGACATAAAGAGAACGGTGTTGCTTTGATATAATACAACTCATCAGCAGATCTAAAGAGACCTGCTAGTATGGACCAGCTTTGCTGTAACCTGACCTGAATAGCTCTCCGTCGTTGAGCCAACCATGAATCTTCCATCCTCTGTGTACTAATTTATAACTGTATTTGAAAGTCAAGTAGCTGAACGTTAGCCAACTCTGTATGATTATCTAAGGATGATTTTGGCTCAGTGGTAAAGCAGTTCTCTTTCTTCCCAAATTCACAGTCGGTCGTGGCAGATGGCCGTTCACATTGAGCCTGGTTCTGGTTCTGCTGGAGGTTTCTTCTTGTTATAGGGGAGTTTTCCTCTCCACTGTCGCTACATGCATGCTCGGTAGGAGGGATTGCTACAAAGTCAACGACACAATGATATCTGCTGGTTTCCCTCAGACAGAAATCTTTTTAACCAATCTGTCTGGATGATTTCATTGAATTGACTGTAAAGTGCCTTGAGATGGTGTGTTGTAAATGGGTGCTATATAAATAAATTGACTTTAAATCGGAAAGTTTGTTTGCTTCCAGCTTTCTCCTGTCCCATATCTGTCCTCTTAGAGTAGGTTAATAGTAATCTAGCAAAAATTTTAATCATAATAAACTATTGCTTAAATTACAGGAATGTTTTTCTCAAACTATTACACAAGAGAAAGAGGTCACAAGTTGAGACTTGGCTAACCCAGGCTTCCAAATGGTAACTGATGGTTGTGTAAGACTTTAAAGATAAAATAAAACTATTCAACTTGTATGCCTGCAAGTGGAATCCTAAGTGACTCATGAGAGGAACCATTGCACAAGAAATGTAGGGATTTTCTAAACATGTTACAGAGATTTGTTTACAGTGTGGAATGTTTCTTGTTTTCATCCCATGTAAATCACTAAATTGCGCTTTTCACGTGTGAAAAGCGCTGAATAAAGACAGATCTTTCAGTTGTCTTAGTCAGGCATTTTTCCTAGCAAACAGGGTTGACTAATGGAAATAATAGTATTATAATAAAAATTATTATACTGTTATAATTCTTATTAACAGTTTGTTATAACTAGCTTTAGTATTTTATTCCCCTATATTTAGCAGTAAATTCAGTGTTTTTTAGCACTTTTATGTTCTCACTTTGATTTGCAGATACTTTCCCTTTTTGTTTCAATATTAGTGTTTACTTTCTAAAACTTCCCCCTCACAATATGGCAGAGGTGCTGGTGGTCTTTGCTGGGGTAGGCAAGGCAAATTTTTTTGTATAGCACATTTCAGTTTAAAGAAACAGTGGCGCCTCCAGAAATGTTTCATGGGTGTTTACTTAAGTCTTAAAGACTTAAGTAAACACCTAGTAATATATTTTGGTTTATTGTTTGATTTTTAATGTTCCTAATGATCTAATGTGCATAGACCAATAACAGTACAGTTAACATTTTGAGTTGAACAACAATTCCTTTTTGTAATTATATTAGAAATAAGGTGTACATTTTTTCATTTATTGAAAAACAAAACAATTACTAGGGGAAAGTAGATACTGGCAGACAAAAATAAAAGCACGATAGAAGGTCAAGAAGAGTGACTGCTTTGCTGGCTGTGCATAATGGGATGAAATGTTAAACTGATGCTAGTACAATTTACACTAACGAGTGGAGCGGCCAGGAAGTGGCCATGCCACCCCTGGCCACCCCCTGGTGGCGCCATTGCAAAGAAAACGCACAGTGCTTTACATGATTAAAACATACGAAAGTATAAAATTGGAACAAAATAAAACACGGGAAAATGGAAACTAAAAGCAAATATTAAAAACAGTTCGACTACAAACATAAACTAATGACGTTTCGGTTTAACTAAGCTACGCTCCATCGAAGCCAGTGCGGCGTCTACTCCCAGGACGACGCTCTGGTTTTGTGGTTGCGACGGGATGTCCGCACGCTACAAAACAAGCGCTCCCAGCGTGACGTAGGCATCTTTGTTTACTTGGCGGGCGGAGCGGCTAGTAGCTGCCCGCAGCCCACCTCGCTTTGTCGGAACACGTCTGCGCGTCGCATTTAAGCAGCTGGCTCACCTCATCAGCACGCAGAGTTTGCGCTTTCACTGTTCCTGTTCAAAAACAAAGAAAATAAACTATGTCTGCAAACACGCGCGAGCCTGACGTGGACACCACGGACGCGAGGCAGCACGATGGAAAACAGTGAGTGAGCGTTTGTTGAGACTGTCAGCGACCTTTATTCTCGGCAGGACGTTGTTGGCTCTTTGTCGTGCTTTAAACAGCCAGTCCTCCTCGGAGCCTCTTCCGAGTTCCTCCTTTGACCGGTTTCCCCTCCGGGCTGCATCACTTGAAGCTGTTTTTCCCACCAGTAACGGGTCGGTTTGTGCTCCTGCAGGCCAGCGGGGTCTTCGTCTGGCTCGTCTCCCATGGGCGTTGATGCCAAGCCCGGCTCCCGCAGCTTCAGATACAGCCTCGGCTTTCCCAGCATTGGCCACTGCATCGTCATTAACAACAAGAACTTTGACAGGAGCACAGGTGATTCTCCACCGAGTTTCTTTTTTTTGGTCCCGTTCTTAGTTTAGTTTAGTTGATTTATTTATTTCATTCAAAAATAACTTTAAAACTCATACTAGACTAGCAAATTGATGCATCTTGAATGAAACGGAGCAGAGAGAAGAGCAAGCTTATATCTGCCCCTTATCTTGTGCATCAGTGCTGTTAATCTTTTTCTTCTTTCTTTTTTTTAAACAGTATTTACATCCATCATGTCTCAGTTATCCATATTTGCTGTAGTTACATTTTACAGTATTCAAAAATATTATATAGCATCTTTCAAACTCAACTCAAAGTGCTTTACACAGAAACAAAAGAAAACATGTGAAACACAAAAACCTTTCTGCTTCAAAGAGCATTGTGTAGAAAATGAAACAAAGTTCTAAATTTTTCTTAATATATTACATTTTATTTCGTACATAGCAGTTCAAAAGTACAAAAATACTGTTAAACTCTAAATAAGGGAGAACCGAAAGGCTTTCGTCCTTTTTATCCAGCAATATACATTCCAACACTCTCTGAATGAAAAGGAGCAGAGAGAAGAACAATTGTTATGTTTTCTGCCCCTTTTTGCAAAACAATAATAAATGACATTAGTTATCATAATTCAACTCAAATACAGTGACTTCATTTAACTGAATGGCTTATGATTTGATTATATTCTAATGCTTTAGGTCAAAATGCGACTGCTCAGGTTGCATATTGTGGAAATGTCCATCTAGTTGAACTTGATCACATCCTAGGTAAAGAAGTTTACATTTCACAGTTGGATTATCTTACGTGATGAAATTATTAATTAGGGAAAAAAAGCACCATGATATAATTGTTTTCAAACTGTTCAAATGAGAAAAAAAAGCACCAAAAAGAAAAGCAGTACTAAAAAAACAGTCTCTCGATTAAATAATAAATCAAGTGACAGTTATAATCACAGTATCAGTATTTGCTGTGGTTTTAACTAGTAATAGATACCATGCATTGTAAAGTCTACATGAGAATGATGTTGACCTGTTGGATGCCCACTGCATGTGATGCAAACAGTGGATATGCATACATTGTGACTTAGATGGTGATGCTCATAAAAAGTGGTGATGGGACTTTATGATGAAGGAGATGAAAGATAAGTCTGAAAATTATGATTTTAAAATGAATCTATATTCTCATTGCAATTGTTTTCCTGATGCTTTGTATCCTTAACTCAAAATTAGGGATGCATCGATATGAAAACTTGGACTGATATTGGAATGATCAAATTTTGCACACTTTTGTTCTGACTGAAAACTATGCTAAATGAATTTTTGAATGTGGGTTATTGTCCAGACTTGCACGCTGCTTTTCGTATGTCTTCTTTAGGCAACGTGAAACACAACCACACACTCATGTTGCATTTCTGCAAATTTAAAACCCACACAACACTGGCTGTTATGTATTACTGTCACTGTCACATGGCCCAGAAAAAAACAAACAAACAAACAAAAGACCAACGCATGACCAACCCCATCCCGTTCCTGAAACACGGGCACAAAGGGGAACTAGATAGAAATAAACATCGGCTGTTAATATTGGCCCATTTTTACTTATCAGACCGATATTATACAATATGTTAAATTACTAACATTGATGCCGATGTATTGTGCATCTAATACAATAATAAAATATCCATTACACTGGAACAATTCTGATAATTTCTCACTGCTATACAGTATTTGTTTACAACCTGGTAGTTGTGTTTTGTATTTATTTAGTGTGTGAACAAGACTTTCTTAATTCATAATCAGTTATTTCACACTTCAACCACAATCACAAATACACCTTTTTTTAAATACTTGTCTCGACTTTACGCTTCATCAATACTTTGCATCAACAGCTACTGAAGACAGTTTGGGAGGAGAATACCATATAATTACCTTTTTATAGTATTACATTGTTCTAAACCAATTAATTTAAATATATGCAGTTTAATGCATATCTTGTTTGTTGGATAAAATTTTATCACAGCTTTATTCATTCGGACAGTGTTACTTTTATATCCTTTTCCCTCTTCTCTGTAAGTCATGAATGAAACTCTTCAGCTAAGCTAAGAAGTGTCTTGGGAACGACTCTTATGTCACTGTGAGGGGATATTTTTGCCCCACTGTTCTTTGCAGAATTGTTTTAATTTCCCCACACTGGGGAGTTTTTCTTTTCTTTAGCATATTCAGCCTGTTTAAGTAGGTACACTTGGTCTGGCGTTATGTTAGCTGTGACATCATCCAGGGAAGATCATCCACTATTACCAGATGACATAGAAAGTACTCCTGGGTCAATGTGAGCTTCTGTGCTTTCTGTGTCTCTGCTCTGTCTTCTCCAAGCCCCAGTGGGTCGAGGCAGATGAGCGTTCACACTGAGCCTGGTTCTGGTTCTGCTGGAGGTTCTCCTCCCTGTTAAAGGGGAGTTTTCCTCTCCACTGTCGCCTCATGCATGCTCAGTATGAGGGATTGCTGCAAAGCCATCGACAATGCAGACGACTGTCCACTGTGGCTCTACGCTCTTTCAGGAGGAGTGAATGCTGCTTGGAGAGACTTGATGCAACCTGCTGGGTTTCCTTAGAGAGGAAACTTTCTGACCTGTTTGATCTGTTTGGAGGATTTGATTGAATTTGACTTTATAAAGTGCCTTGAGATGACATGTATCAGGAATTGGCGCTATATAAATAAAACTGAATTGAATAGTCGTGGAGAGCTGGAGGTTTGGTTTAAGAACCTTAGGATCACATCTTTGCTGTTTGCTGATGATGCGGTTCTGTTGGCTTCTTTGAGCCATGACCTCAGAGGAGTTTAAGCATCTCGTCCAGCAGTGATGGTAGGATGGAACGAGAGAGGGACAGATGGATCGGGGCTGCATCTGAAGTAAGCGGGCGCTTGTCTGTTGTGGTGAAGAAAGAGCCGAGCCAGGAAGTAAAGCTCTCGGTTTACCGGCCCGTCTACGTTCTGACCCTCGCCTCTGGTCACGAGGTGTTGATCAGGACCGAAAGGGCAAACCCGAAATTAGAGCCGCTGCTTCTCTGCATTGAAAGGAGCCAGTTGAGGTGGTTCGGACATCTGAGGGTGATGCCCCTGGGCGACTTCCTGTGGGGGGTTTTCCAGTTGCCCTCCACTGTGGGGGAGACCCCGTGGAAAACCCAGAACTGGCTGGAGGGATTCTGTTTCCTGTCTGGCCTGGAAACGCCTTGGGGTTCCCCCAGAATGAGCTGGAGGATGTCTCTGGAGAAGGAGGTCTGGTCTTCTC
Source organism: Fundulus heteroclitus (assembly GCF_011125445.2). Lineage (NCBI taxonomy): Eukaryota > Metazoa > Chordata > Actinopteri > Cyprinodontiformes > Fundulidae > Fundulus > Fundulus heteroclitus. The sequence goes on from NC_046365.1 coordinate 35,457,088, forward strand.
TCCTGGACCTGTTGCCCCCGCGACCCGATACGCTGAAGACGACGGGTGGGATAAATTAATTTATTTAAAAAAAAAAAAATTAATTTATTCGGACTATTTTTGTCTGATGTTGAAATTAGTTTGAAACATTTACGTTTAACAAGAAGCTAAATTGATAAGAGAGCTAACTCTTTATCCCAGCAGTGTACGTTATAAAGCCCATTTTCTAAGGAAATAGGACTTTGGCTACAATAAAAGCAAATTACTTTGTCAGGTTTGATAACAGAATGACGCTGGGTTCGCCGTTTCAAACATTGAAGTCAAATGTGATTGCCTAACATTAATATCCAAAAGTTTCCTCTTTATTTTATCTGTCTCTTGATTTTTGATCTTGAACTTGTTTCTGATTAGGTCAGATTTTTGGGCCTTTTCTTCCTCAAATCTGGTCAAGTCATACAATCACCTGGCTGAACTCAAGACCTGTCACGTCAACGAGAATTCAAACCTTTGTTAATAAATGGTAGTTTGTTCTGTTTGCTCCAAGTCCATTCAAAGTGAAACTCCTGACAGGAAGTGATAAGCAATATCTGAGCCGGTCGTAGTGGGTGTCTGTCAGCCTCCGGCCGTTATTCTAGTTTGACCTCATTGTTTCCCAGTCACACTTTATTGCTTGTGTCAACGAGGCAAGCTATCGATCCTCATATTAGATCTAACTATGTATGACTTCTTTAAAAACGGGATTAAACCTAGAATTTATTCACCCGTGGTTCAAAATCCTCAGGGATTAGCTAAGTAAAGTTGGAAATTAATATCTAAAGTGAGATTTGCTTTTGGCCCAAGGTGAAAAGGACGCTTATTAAATGTTTTCTGATCTCCGGTTTCTTTGTGGCACTTCTAGTTAGAATTTCACTACATTATTTAGGCGTATAAGTCTGTCTTTAGTCTTATATGGATAGGGTTCCTGCACAGTCGAGGGTTTGATTTCAGTATTTCTGGGTAAGTATGGAAAAAGGAAATATTGAAAGTATTTGTATTTTCAGACTTTATTTCAATTTCTGTAGCTAAAATCTTTCTTTTCTCCTTTTCTCCTTCCTTCCTTGCTTCCTTGTGCCCTAACATGTGCCCATTCTTTTTTCCTTCCTTACATATTTTTTTTCCAGGTTCCATATTTGAATCCTGCCTGATCTACTGTGAATTTTAACGTCTTCTGTGTTGAAATAATTGAACTGCATGATAATAACAACAATAATAACCTTTATTTGTCACTGCAACTTTGTACATTGTCCATTGAAACGTGCCTTTATTCCTTTATTCCCTTTAGGGAGCAGTGAGCTGGGCAGCAGCCAGGGAGCATTCAGGGGCTAAGGTCTTGCTCAGGGAGTGGCAGCCTGTGGGATTTGAACCCCCCCCCCTCCTCCTAGTAGTTCATTAGCTGTTAGCTCTTTGTCGGTCCCTATGGCAGAGGTTGGATATAAAACAACAAGCACACAACAACCTTCCAGAGCTTTGCATCCTCATTTGTTCATCAGGATGTTTGAGCGCACACCCACGCGTGACGGTTCGGTAGGATCATAAAATTTTACGCATTCTTGCTCAGAGTTATGTTACGCGCGTGTCTACGCTTTAGGCTGAACCGGGTGTGTGCGGGGGAAATGTCACTGAGCGATTTTTAGAGGCTAAAATGGTTTGGAGAAATCTGGAAGTTCTTCTTTAGGGCTTTGGTTCGCCTACTTTTTAGCTTTTGCTTCACGCCCTTTTTTTAAAGGAAGTAGCCAATGTGAAATGTTCTCTGCACTGGTGTGAAACTCTTCGACTCGCATGCCTCGTTTTGTGATTCTCAGCTGCCGATTTTCAGAGACCAAACGGAGCATACAGGTCACCAGATGGGCATGATGCACACACTTATTTTTAACCCAGGGTTACCCTGACTGCCTCGCTCAAATCCATTTCAACCATGCGACCCCAGAAATGGCTCTGACTTACAAACCTCAAGGACACAGCTATCCCCGCTGCTTGGTCACCTTTTTTGTCACTGTTTTTTGTCTTCCACTCAGCTTTCCAGATGTACGCTCTGATGTGAACAGCCAGTTTCTTTAGTGACGATCTTTAAGTTTAAAATACTTAATTAATCCAAAAGGGAAGGATTGCATCTTGTTGTAACATGTATTATGCAGGTTTATTCAACGAGTTGTAGAGGCTGCAGGAAGGATCTGCTGTAGTGGTCCGTCCTACAGCGGGTCTGGAGAAGCCTCTGACTCAAGACGATCTGTTGTACGGCGAGCGATCCTTCTTCGTACAAACATCTCCAGAGGTTCTAGAGGAGTTGCCAGAATAGAACCGGCCTTCTTTGTCAGCCTGTTGAGCTTCTTTAAGTCCCTGGTTCTGATGCTGCCACCCCAGCAGATGATGATGGAGGAGGAGATCCCTCTCTCCACAACAGGGTTATGGAATAAATGCCACTAAAGGACCTGAGCTTCCTTAAGAAGTCCAGTCTGATCCGACCCTTTTTGTAGTCAGCTTCACAGTTACATCTCCAATCCAGTCTTTTGTTCATGGGAACAACAAAGTATTTACACCCCTCCATCACCTCCACTTCTCCCTGGATGGAAATAGTGCTGGACCTAATCCCGCTTCCCTGAAATCTGCAATCATCTCCTTTGTTTTGTTCCTATTCAAGATTAGATTCTGTTTAGCAGTCAGCGGCCTTTTCCCATGATTGATTTCACTAATATAACGGTATCCATCCAAAATAGGGCAGTGCGATTTAGCCAAAAATTAAAATTGCGATATATCTCAACCATAATTGCGATTTAATTTAGACTTTTTTTCTGCATTAACCACAAGCAATAAAAATGGCCTTTAGATAAAGATGTTTGCAAACAAGGACTATTTTACAAACAAGAAATTCAACAGCTTTTATTAATCAGAATATTATTATTCAAGAGAATAGCTTGTTGAGTTGGACATCAGTCCTTGTTGAACATAAAGTGCAACCAAAAAACAACTCTATGCATTAAACAGTTTGACGGCTACATAATGCTATGGTGAGATTCCTGAAAGTTTTTATTTAAAAAGTATCAATTATATAAACTCTAAAACAAGTAATAAACTTAAATTGTCTCACTGCAGCAGCTCTCTTCCCTTCCATTTGGAGCAAACCCACTTCAAACATATTACAACACCTAAAGGATGCGTCTGATCCATTAATTATTACGTAGCTAAAAATTGTAGACCTCTGCGATTTGGAAATTGCAATATATATTTTTTTTTTATTGTGATTATATTTCAAGATGCGATTAATGGTCCGCCCCTAATTGAAAAGCGGTCACAATTAGTATTTTGCTGTTGTTGCTTTTCTTTTTGTTTCTGTAGAACTGCACAATAGGTGGAATCATCAGTGCGGTATCAGCATGTCATAAAAAAGGCTGCTTGGATGCATTATTTGGTGGATTATTATGTTTTAGGTGGTTTATTTACTGCATATATATGGCATGCTGGATGGTAGCGCCAAGCAATATATACAGCTTTTCAAAATATCTTGATTTTAAGAAAAAAAAAGGAGCTATAGGATAAAACTATATTGTTTGTATCGAGATGGTCTATGTTGAGTCAGAATTATACTTTTATGTATTCCAGTAGGTTAAATAGGTTAATTTTTAATAGTGTTGCGCCGATGCCATTTTTTGGCTCTGATACGATACCCGATACCTGGCTGTGCAGTTTTGGCCGATACCATCTGTTTGAAATTGATGTGTGCGTGTATATATGAAGAACTGCATACTACTTAGGGTAGTAGAACTTTTTATTGCCTCCCTAGAATGGGTGACAATAGTTGAATAAACCTTTGGCTCTCAAATGACAAAATAGTGCAACTTTCATGAACTTATATAACATGAATAATACTAGTTGGGAGAGAGAAGGCTGCGTTCAAGTGACATACAAACATCAAAATGGTATCGGTGCCCTATTTGTTGGTACTCACCGATACCGATACCACCATTTTAGAGCTGGATCGGGGCCCCGTCCGATACTGGTATCGGTATCGGCGCAACACAAATTTTTAAGCCATTTCTCATATTTATCTACAGCTGTTTGTTAAAAATGTGCCTTTGAGACGTTGGGATAAAGCTTTGAGTGATTTAGAGATGCCTTTTATGCCTTTTATGAAAAAGAATAATATCAAGATAAAAATGGTATATCGGCATTCAGCCTAAAAATATTGAGTTATTATTTTTTTGGTCCATATCGCCCAGCCCTACTGGACGAAATATAACCATCATTTCCCCCTGGTACCGAGACATTGATGTGATTCAGGTGTTTTAGAGATGCATCTAAAAGTTACAGGACAGACTGGACTCTTTCTGTTGGGAAAGAAAAAAAAAAAAAGATCAGATTAGGAAGTAACCTGAAATGAGCGCTGCTGACTGTAACTTCAGTCGACTTTCTGGCAGACGCTGGATATGTTCATTGAGCGGGTTCCGTTTTGAAAACCTGTCCAGCAGGACTGAAGAAGAACACGCGGTTCAAGTGTAAAAAGAGCGATGTTTGAGTCGGGTAAACACTGGCAGCAGATCCTGGTTCACTGCATTGTTTTGTACAATCCAGGACACATCTTAATGTTTTCTTTAGATTGTATTCTGTATTTATTAGACCTCCTTGGATTACCATAAACAACTGATTTACAGTATGCGCAATATTTCTAATTTTCCAAAACTTTTTCTAGTTTTTGTGAAGATTTGTAGATTTTTAGCTCCTTTATTTTATTTAAGTTTTTACCCTGACTTCATTTATGATTGGACTTCAAAGTGGGAAGATTACAGTGGGTAGGAGGTATGTAAATGTGCCTCTTTCTACCGGCTAATATTTAACATTTAACATTCAGGTTAGTGTATAGTGGCCAAGTCCTGTTGGATCTAAACCTGTTTGCTTTGTATGCATCATTACTTTCACGTTTGATGGCGTGCAGGTTGACATGTAATGATTTCCATTCTGTATTTGCTTCTGTACGTTGGCTCTGTGCCGTTCAGCCTGTTGCAGGGTTGGTCGGGTTCATTTAAACGGGTCTGTGTTACCAACCAACCAGGAATCTTCCAAAGCCTCGAGGCCGATCCAGAAACCCGTATTAACCTTAACTAAACAGTTTTTAATGTTTTGACGTTGTGTCAAAACTACAGCTATCTAGCCGCTTATTTGAGGTTAAATTGGAGAATTGGACGTCGGCGCTAGCTTTAGTAAAGCAGACCTAAACCTTGATACTCCCACCACCGTGTCTCCCCTTAACTTCAAACAAACTTCTTCTGAGTCTGGCTTAAAGGCTCAATCTTTGTCTAGTCTGAGCAATAAAAACTTTTCTCCACAAGGCGCGCAACTTTTTCTGCAAATTTCAGTCAGACTTGAAGGTTTCGGTTTAGTGGCAGAGGCGTCTTTCTTCGTCGATTCTCACTCGATACGTTGCGATGTGAAGCCCGCCTCACTGTGGACAACGACACTGCTGCCCTACACTGCAAAAAGGGAACAAAAAGTAAGTAAAACTTTCTTGAAATTAGTGTATTTTTCCTTGATTTGAGCATGGAAATAAGATTATATGCCAATGGAATGAGAATTTTTACCCCTAAAATAAGATAATTGGATATACTGCTCTTTAAATAAGATGATGGAGATGAGTTGTTCCTATTTTAAGTGTAAAAAATCTTATTCCATTGGCACATCATTTAAACTTGCCTACTCAAATCAAGGGTAAATACACCAATTTCACGAAAATCTTACTTTTAGTTCCCTTTTTGTAGTGTAGCAGCGGATTGAAGGCTTGGGTTTCGATTGCTGCTTCTCCTCCTCCTCGCTGCTGATTGTTTTTTTTACCTGGCACACCTGTGCTGCTTCTCTGCCGCGTCTTCTTTAGTTTAAAGATTTTTATGTGGGAGTCGTTGGTTAACTTTGGGTTTCCCTGTCCGTTTCCACACGTAGGTTCTTTTCTGACACACCATGTGTGTTTTTGCTTGAGCCTTTTTTGATAGACTTGGGATATCAGGGATTTCTTTACCACTCTTAATTTCACTTAGATAAGATGTCGGCTTTGTTTTTCTTTGATTTGGCACAACCTAACGGTCCCTTTCCCTCTCATATTTTATGCAGCTTTTTTTTGGAGGGGGGAGAAAAGTCAAACAGATTAAACTTTTGTGTCACTGTTGTAACGACTCTGTGAGTTTCTTGTGCTTATGATGTTACTATCCTCCGCTTTCCATCTCAGGGGTCCTAACAGAAGTGCTGTTATCTTCTTAAACATCCTAACCAACTTCCTTTAAAAGTGACAGTCACCGTTTGGGGCCCAGTACCGGCGTACAGTTATCTGAACTGATAAAAGCTGCAGGTTTTTTCAGAAATTACTCCAAAAGACGTTTCCCTGCCCGTGTTGATCTGTAGTTGTTGTCCTTCTTAAACCTTCTCTGACCCACATTTCTGAGCATTTGTCAATCCAGTCAGTGTCAAACAAGTCCTGTTTTTTAGTTGCCACTGAGAAACGGCCTGCTGCAGTCAATCCCCACCGCTAAGCAGAAGGTAATAGGCCTTGGTTTTATCAAATTAAGACATGAAGGAGACTTCTGCACCACTTCCTGAATGATTTGGTGAATGTATGTGTAAATTTTAAACTGTATGTGTCATTTTCCCTCTTCTGGCTTTAGAGATTACCCTCAATAAATTACCGAAAATACAAATTGTACATCAACTGTAACGTGTGGAAAGCAGGTTAAAGTTGTTACCTTCAAGGAACAAAAGTGTTTAGTGTTTAATTCAGTCCGTTTTGTTGCGTCTCTTGGTTTCGTTAGGCATGAATCAGCGGAACGGCACAGATGTCGACGCAGCCAACGTGTGTAAAGTGTTTAAGAATTTGGGCTATGCGGTGAAGGTTTACAACGATCAGACAACCAGCCAGATGGTTGGCATTTTAAGTGCAGGTGAGTAAAACACAACATTTTACATTATTCCAAAAACAAATGTGCAAATGTTCAGATTCGAGAGCAAACTTTTGGCCTCTAACAGAGTTCCTCTTAGTTTCTTTTTTTGTTTTTGGGTAAGAAATGTTTCAAATTATCAAACAAATCAAAATATTCAGCATAGTAATCTGAGTGAACATAAAAAAAAAATGCAGTTTTCAATTGATTTTATTTATTAAAGTATGAAAGCTGTTTCACCACAACCTGTTAATCAGCAATCAACGGTGAATAATGAAATAATTTGTGGTTCAATATAATTTGCTACACCCAAGCCTGAGTCCTGTGTAACCTTTCAGAGATTGCTTAAAGAGAACATGTGTGACGACATAAGTAGGCTAGGAGGTTTAGACTTGCAACACATCCTGCCCCCATCTAAAGAAATTCAACAACAGATGGGAAACAAAGTCGCTGGACATCTATCAGCCATTTGTAAGACTTTGGAACGGCACAGCCATTAAATACAAACGGGGATCGTACCAACTTTCAATCCTGGAGGCAGTGTGATTATCTGGGGCTGCTTTGCTGCTTCAGCACCTAGAAAACCTGCTTTAAATGATGGAACCATGAATTCAGATCATGAGGAGAAAACCTTGAAGGAGAATCTCTGTTCATCCGTCTGTGACCTTTAAGCTCCAGAGTCCTCGGGTTGTGCTGCAGGACAGCGATCCAAATTTAATTTAATTTTTTCGAACTAATTTTTGAAAAATATGCATTTTTATTTTGCCAACGCACTCATTGGGTTTCCATGAAGAGAATAGCAGACAGCGCTGGATATATGTTTAGGAAAATACATTGAAAAAAGTTTTCTCACAAAATTTTGACAACCATATTAAGAGACTCTTTACTTTAATTTACTCATTTACTTATTTTTTTTTTTAAGTTAGTTTGAAGTTACTGTCCTTCACTCATTGTGTAAAATCACTAGCGGCAAACATTTTCTTTATATTTTTATTGTTTACAACGGCAGGGCGGCCATCTTGTTTTGCAAGCATGTTTCACTGCTTGGATTTGGTTGCACTTTGAATTCAGTTCAACTTCCAGACGAAATGCTTGACATAAAGCCATTTTTTAAAAAATAGTTTCTTTCATTTCTTTTTGTGAAACGAAAAGGAGGGGGGAAGAAATCTGCTAATCGGATTTGGTTTAATAAAATGTGAGATTGTATTTTTAAGCCGTCTCACCCAGCTCTACATGGATGGTGGCCTTGTCAACGTCTGGGCTTAGATCTGATTGAGACGCGGAGAAAAGTGGGATTAATTTCTTCCCCACTGATTAAAAAAAGAATCTTGGCCAGTTATGGGAGTTGTTTCTGCCGATGGTGGCACAACCAATTATTACGTTTAGGGGCGGGATTTTATTTTTCCTGCTAGGCCAAATTGGTTTGAATGTCTTTTTTTTGTCCCCCTTAATAAATTAAATTATAATTTGAAAACCGTATATTTTACTTCTATAGATTTATTTTTGTCTCCTATCAAGATTTGTTTGATGGTCTGAAAAAGCAAAAACAGAAGAAATCAGTGAAGGAGGGGATAAACTTGCTCACAGTGGAGTAGATGCAGCTGCAGTTTTCTGTTGGTGAAAGGCAGCAACATCTCTTTTTTTTTTTTTAAGACTCCCGTCTTTGTCTTTGTAGCATCTAAGGAAGACCACAGCAACTCGGCCTCATTTGTCTGCGTTCTCCTGAGCCATGGAGACGAAGGCGTGTTCTTCGGTACCGATGGCCCACTACAGCTCCAGACGCTTACCTCCATGTTCCGAGGCAATCGTTGTAGATCACTGGTGGGAAAACCAAAGCTTTTCTTTATCCAGGTAGGCTAAACGTTTGCTTTTTTGTTTATTTTTGTGCCGTATTCCCTTTTTAACCTTTTGTCTCGTTGTCCACTATGAGCAGGCCTGCAGAGGCACCGATCTTGATCCGGGCGTTGAAACGGACAGCGCAGACGAAACCACAAAGATCCCCGTGGAGGCAGACTTTCTCTATGCCTTCTCCACAGCTCCAGGTTAATGCACATGGATGTTTAAATACTCTAATATTAGTTTTTGTTTTTTTGGTGTACTGATTGGGGTTGATGTTCTGTGATTCATGCAGGCTACTACTCCTGGAGGAACACGATGAGTGGGTCTTGGTTTATCCAGTCACTCTGTGACATGATCACCAGATACGGAAAAGAACTGGAGCTGCTGCACATCATGACGCGAGTGAACCACAAGGTGGCAGTAGAATTTGAGTCTGTGTCCAATTCACCAGGGTTTAATGCAAGGAAGCAGATCCCATGCATAGTGTCCATGCTGACCAAAGAGATGTATTTTTTCCCTTGATGTTGGATTCCCACGAGAAACCCCAACTTTGGCAAATATTAATTTCTGCTTTATAGTTTCCACATAAAGGTCTGGTGAAAATTACATGTCTTGGGAGCAAATGTGACATGTCAGTATACTTTAATTCCACCGATTTGGCATTATAGGTTTGTCAATTTGTGTTTTGTATTTCTGATATGAATGGCATTCAGTTTTTTTTGTTTTGTTTTGTTTTACATGTGCCTGTTTTTCTTTTGCTTCGTTTTTGTCTGAAACCACACATCACTGCTGAGGATTTATTTCTTTTAAACCATTTTCTACCTGAAATCATGCGGTGCAGCCGATCAGAAAATACTGGTGACAGTAACTGTGATGGCACTGTGAGTGACGTGGGTCGGTTTGACCCTTTATCCCCGACGTATACGTACACGTCACCATTTCCTTCCTCCTTTACTTACCTGTAAACAAACCGTTTTCGTATTTAGTCACTGCGTTTCGGTTCATTTCTCTGCGTAGTTGAGCGTTTTGAGATATAATGAAGATTTCAGTATAAATCATTTTCTACAGGATGTTTTTTTTTTCTTCATCTATTTCCGTCAATTTGTGGTTCTGATCTTTGATTAGGCCTGTCAACCCTTATGAGATGTGACAGATTGTGCCTCTTTGATGGGTTACTCAATATTAGGAATATATTGTTTTTTGTGAAATTATGCAATGTTGGGTTCTTTGTGAGCTTTAGCATCTTGGTGAAAACATATTTTTACCCACTTTCCTTGGCAGAATTGTTTTAATTCAGCCACATTGGAGGGTTTCCAACAACGAATGACCGGTTTTAGGTAATGCCACGCGGTGTCGAAAGGATTTAAGTTCAGACTTTCACTACCCAAAGGTTGCAGACTGATGGCTGAACTTTCCCTTTCAGGCCAGAACTCTTTGTCAGGAATTGGAGTTCACGGTTCCATCCGTTAAAGCAAGTTTATCGAGGTCCAGAAGCAGTTTCAGAATGTCTTACTGCCACCATCGTGTATAATGTTCTTTTTCTTAGTTAGCTGTCCTCCAGATATAACAGAGCATGCAGCTTCCACAAAGATCCACTTTTGTCTCGTCAATCTACAGAATATTTTCCAAAAGGTTTTCGGGGGGAAATTGGAGATGGACCTTTGTTGTCTTTTTGGTCCACAACAGTTTTTCCTGGAAACTCTAAAGTTTTGGTCTGGTCTCTCATCCTTGTCATTGAATCAGGAACAAGGACCTCAGCTGTGTTTTACATGTACCTCAGGGGGCTTTATTTACCCCCCTGATGATCCGTCAGTGTGCTCTTGTAGTAGTTTTAGGATGCCGGCAACTCTTTTGAAGGTTAACCACTGTTTTCTTGTTTTTTTTTTTTCTATTGGACCGTGGCTCTTGCGGTAGTTTACTGCAGTCCCAAAGCCTTACAAATTAGTTTGTAACCCTTTCTGCTAGATGACTATTACTTTATTCTGTAGGTCAGGGTGTGATGCGTCACTTTTTTTTAGATATTTTCGTCTGCTTCATGTTGTCAGGCAGGTTCTGTTTAAGTAACGTCTCAATTCTTCAGGCCTGTAGGTGACCTTTGAAATTGAATCAGTTAATTTAAGTAATTAGAAATTGTGTTTTGCATTTCCTCAAATTGTTTTTGTTTGATCATAAACATTTAAATGTGTCCAAAAAGGGTCAAATCTGCAAGGGGACAAATGATTTTTCATGGCACTGTATTTTGTATCTGGGCATCAAGGCCAGGGAACTCCCAACTGGCCATATGCATTATTTGGAAACAGAGCATGATGGTAAAGAAAGTACAGAAAGAAGCGGGGATGGATTGACGTAGGAAGCAATCCTTTGCAAATGCAGCTCTACAAATATTGGTATTGAAGTTATAATTGCGATTGGAAATAGTGTGCAGCTCTAGGCTTGATTAAACCAAAACGACTCAAAGCAACCTGCTGGTAGATGACATTTTTCTTGGAGTGCACACCTGCATTTACTTTTTCATTTACTTATGTCATTGAGGTGGATTAGAATTGATGGGCCGCTTCTTTTCACACCAGAAATCTCAGGTACGAAAATTGACTAAATCATGACGCAATGAGGGGGGAACAACCAGCACCTACTGATTATTCACTTTTATACTGTTTACACTCTACACATTTCAGGGAAATGCATTTTTACAGACAGTTTGACTCTTTTTTTTTTTTTTTTTACTTTTATAATCATGAACCCATTAACATGTTTGAGTGTTGAGCTGAATCGTGTTGTTATGAAAATGTCTTTTTAAATCTGTACTCGCCTCTGTTTCACCGGACTTTGAGGATCCAAATAATCATGTTCAGAGTTTGTACCTTTTTGAAATCTTGAGTAAAAGATATACCTGAACTGTGGTGGTAGATAATATTTAGAAATGTCAGGAGTGTCCTGTGAGCTGGAACGCAATGCTCAGAATTAGGTTCATCTTTTAATTTTCTGATATTGGATTTCTTCTGATCAGTAAATTTAAACTGCGTGTTTTAGCGAGTGTCTCATTCCCAACCTTTTTCTTTCTTTGCAGTGATTAAATGTCCAGCACACAGGACGATGATGTGATTTTTTTTTTTTTTTCTTTTTTTACTTGAACCAGAAATTTTCTTTAATTAGTTAAAGAAACCACTTAAGCCATGCAGCCTTTCACCAATGCTGTGAAAACATTTCTTGTCTTGCATCTTTTTATACAAGTATATTGTATAAATTATCTGAGCAAAACAAATTCATTTAGCGCCTTTAACAAGGGAAGAATTTGAGCCCAGATTGATTGTCGTAGTGGTTCTGCTGTTTTTGTAGGTTCTGGTGTACGCTGAAACAGTTTCCTGGTGCACTCTCTCTTTTTAACATGAGCCATTTGTATTATTCCAATACAATTATAATCAGTCACTTGTGCTTGTTTTAGTTTATTTGATGTTAAACCTCCAGGTTATTGAATATGTAAAATGCAAAAAAGCTTAATGGGATGTTTTTCTTATTCAAAATAAACTTTCAACCATGCATTGTTTGTTTGGTTTAAGTTTCAGAGCTCAAATGTCCATCCTACCTGTGCTACCAGCAGTATTGTTTTTGATAGAATGGATGCAGTTGGTAGCGTTGCTGCCTTGCAGTAAGAAGGTCCTGGGTTCCAATCCCAGTTTGAACCCAGTTTTGTAATGATGTTTTGTAGAGGAGCTAACCTCTTAAACAGTGAATAAGTGTATCCAGTTTCTGCTTAAAGTCTCTGAAACCAGATGAAGACCAAAGACCTTTGGGCTGGCTGCTCCCAGGCTCTGGAACAGCATGCCAATGCACAAAAGAGCCTTGCCAGTTTTAAATCTTTAAAAACGCATTTCTCCCTGTTTATTTTAGGTTCAATTCCCTACAGTGTCATATTTAATTTATGTAGATAAACATTCTTAATTTGGCGTTTTTTTAAATGAATTGACAGCACTTTTATTTTCTGTATTTTGTTTATAAATATAAATTTATCAAGTCTGCATTAGTCAGTTTTTCCAACTCAAATCATTCCTGTGGGTTGCTCGTCATGCCTCCTTGTGGTGACATTCGGGACTGCAGGTGAGTGAGTGCTCTGTAAATAAACTTTGTTAGATTAAACTGCATGCAAGATATCTATAATAACTAATTAAGGGGCTTAAGGCTTAAGTTACAGCGTAGTTTATATGGGGTGGACTGGATCCACATGCTGATAGACATAGGCTACTCCCCAAAAGACTTGTTGCAAAAGGGGGTTCTACAAAGGAGACTAAACATGATTCGGATACTTAGCTATTTGTGAATAATTTTAAATAAATTTTTCTTCAATCTCAATGATGGACTACTTGTTTTGCATGCAATACCAGTAAAACAGTAAAGTTTTTAGTTACGAAGTTCAAGGGGTAATGATTTATGTCCCCGCAGTTTTGATGACTGTCAGAAGCTGATGTGATGAAAATAATCTTTCCCGAATGTTTCTGAAAATGAAACATTTAAATTCGGAGCTTACATTTTCTTAAAAATTGGCCTAAAACCTGATCGGAAGTTGCGTTTTCATCCCACTCACATGTCTTTGTGGCTTTTATTATTTTATTTTTTTCTGTTGTCTGTCTGGTCCAATGAATCGGTTTCTGTCTCGATGTTCTCAGTGGTGATGATAGCGGCAACAGTGGAGGCGCAAACAAGCCGATTCTCCGCAAATATCTGGTTTAAAATGCAGTAGAGTTAGTTTACGAGGGGCTTTTGAATGCAGCACAAACTCCCTATATGGAGGGCTGTAAATGACTGAATTAAAAATAAAAATAAAACTATAAAAATTAACTAATAAATACGTAAAATTTAACAATTGAATGAATATATTTTGTTACCGTAAAACACCATAATATCAAAGTATATAGTTATAGGGGAAATGGGTCTGCCTGCAGATCCCACACCTTCCTTCTGATTGACCAATAGTTGAGAAGCTGATGCAACAATGAACATCAAACCTTATCTGCATAATGAGGCTGCATGCATAAGGAAAAGCAGGAGTCAGAAAAAGAAAACATGTAAATAAGAAATTCCTTTATTGTCCCACAATAGGGAAATTTGGGTGTGACAGTGGCAAAAAAACAACAACAAAAACAGTGTTACACAATAAATCAGAAATGCAAAAAACAGCTAATCTAATGTTAGTTCTAAAGCAACAGAGAATGCACTTATCAGAAAGGCAAAATTATCACACAGTTATTGATAATATGGCATATTCAGGTAAAAAAAGTTAAACAGAGGAAAAATAGCAGCCGATTTACACAACAATGTGGGAAAAATATGTAATACTCATGATAAGGCGGTGCAAATGTATTTTAGCAATCTGAGAGATTAATGATCTGATAAAAAAATGCAATGTTCCATTAAACAGGAAAATACGACAGCTGATTTACTGAACGATGTGAGAAAAATATGCAATATGCACGATTGTATATGTAACACCCAACGTAGCTAAAGCGTGTGCAAATGGACATCAGCATCTGGGAGACGGTGTAAATAAATCATGATCAGAACTCATGCAGCCATTAACATGTAAACACTAATTGAGTCTATTGTGATTAGCAGAGATTGTAAAGTCTAGCAACAGCTGGGATGAAGGACCTGTGGAAGTGCTCCTTTGAGCATATAAAATGCAGCAGTCTGCCACTCAAAGAGCTCTTTGGCTCTGCGACAGCTTCATGCATGGCGGTGAGAGACATTGTCCATCAGCGATGTTTTTCTTCTTACAGTCCTTTTGTCTCCTGCCACTTGCACTGGGTCCAGGGAGCATCTCAGGGCAGAGCTGGCCCTCCTAATGAGTTTATCCAGCCACTTCCTTGGGATGGGTCTTCACCTGTGAAAGTCCACCACCAGATCCTTTGGTTTCCTGCATTTAATCTGAGATGGTTCTGCTGGAGCTAGTCTACGAAACTCTCCATCTTGTGTCTGTATTCTGTGTCTGCTTGAAAGGGTAATAAAATTCAAGGATGAAACAGAAGACTGTATCTATCAGTAAGAGAAATGCATAGAAAAATTAAGAGGCAGTAAAATTCAAATTAAATGCATTAAGACAGAATGTACTGTAAATAAATGTGAAGGTTAATTAAATTATAAAACTTGTTAAAGTAAATACCTTGAATATTTTAAACAAAGATAATATATATATATCCATCCATCCATCTTCTGAACCGCTTTATCCCTCATGGGGTCGCGGGGGTTGCTGGTGCCTATTTCCAGCGTTCACTAGGCGAGAGGCAGGGTACACCCTGGACAGGTCGCCAGTCTGTCGCAGGGCAACACAGAGAGACAGACTGGCGATATATATATATATATATATATATATATATATATATATATATATATATATATATATATATATATATAGCCCTAATATATATATATATATATATATATATATATATATATATTAGGGCTGGGCAACGATTAAAATATTTAATCGCGATTAATCGCCCTGATTAATCGCGATTAATCGCATTGTATTTACAAACTCCAAGAATGAATTCAAAAGTAGTGTAAAGAGCACTTTTATTTTAATGTTCTGCTGCCATATGAACAAAAGTGTTGTAACATTTGTAGCACTTATTTTATACTGGATATTTTCAACCCATCTATTGAATTTAGTGCACTAGTTGATCTTTTCTTCATAAGAGAACAGCAAGCACTGCAGCCAAAATATGGCCTTTTTTGACCTGCTGTATATTAGCCAGTCCCTAAGCTTGATGTATCATGAAACTGTTGACCTTTTGGGTTTTGTGGTTTTTATTTTATTATTACAATTAAATAATAATAATAATAATAATAATAATAATAATAATAATGTTATGTTCAGTGTTTTTTCGCTAATCCACCTCTTATATATTTCAATCCTTATGTAATTTTGTCTGTGTTGTGTGCACCTGCCTGTTGCTTTAATCCTATAAATTTCCCCATCGTGGGATAAAAAAAGGATTAGCTAATGTTATCTTATCTTAAATAACACTTTTTAATATATGTACTGGGTTCTTTCAAGGTCTTAATTACATGTTATGTGTGGGCTCCAGTAACATCCATCCATCCATCCATCCATCCACTGATCTACCTGGATGTTCCCTGGAGGACTGAAACGCCTCAGTCAGAGACGTCTGTGGGTCTGTCGGGGCAATGACAGAAGTTTCGTCTCCTCTCTCCGTTTCTGGGGCTCGACGTTTTCATGTTTTTTCACGTGCTTAGATAAATTTGCTGTGTTTCCACTGAAATGAACCGGCTTTTTACAAAACATACAGCTTGATTTCATTTACGGTATTAAAATAAAGCCAAACGGTGCTACTTCCCCAGTTCGTGTTTTTTCGCTGCTGCGGTCTCTCTCAGCTGTTTCTTTGTTAAGTTTGTGTGAGAGCTGAGTGGGCGGGCCAGGCTGAGCCTGCGTGCTGATTGGCTGGCGCCGCTGAGCCATGTACGAGAGGGGAGGGGGAGCGGGAGAGTGCTGCTGCAGTCAGCGCGCTGCAGTCAGCGCGTGCTGACTGACACTGAAAGCATGTGAGCAACATGCGTTAATGCGCGATAAAATAAATATCGCCGTTAATAGTCTAATGAATTAACGCAGAATTAACGCGTTAACTTGCCCAGCCCTTATATATATATATATATATATATATATATATATATATATATATATATATATATATATATATATATATATATATATATATTTACATACATTTACATTTACACTCATTTACATTTAAATTGTAAACTTTTTTTAAAGTTTACATTTTAAGAGTACTTTGTTTATTTGTTGGGCAATTATATACTTCTGCTTTTATTTAATTATTATTTTTTTTAAATTCTGTCACTTCCAGTCCTCCATACCTTGCGTCTTTTGCGGCTGTAAGCAGGTCTTAACGCTGTTTGACAACTTGCAGCAGGGGAGCAGCGCTCGCTGCTGAGCGCCCTGTTTACATGGAACACCTGACCCGACGCAGGGTCAGCCTTCTTCCCCCAAAATGCCGTGGAAAGTTAAAGACGCTGTAGGAAATGTCAGTTTTCGGTCGCAGCCCGAAGCCGGGATGGAGAAGTTTCTCCACATAACTCCGCACTCCCTGGCCCTGGTGCTGTCGCCGGTTTGCGGGGAAGTAGAGGAGGGTTCACCATCACCGCCGCCGCCGCCGCCACCACCAGGTGCGTCTGGAGCAGCACCGGCTCAGGTGTGGGAGAGGTCCGAGCATCACACCGGCTACGAGGTGTTCGCCAGCTTTAAGTCGGTCAACATGCAGCACTTCTGGAACAAGGCGCTGACCGACGCTCTGTCCGAGGTCTTCTTCCTCGGCTGGATAGACGAGCATGTGCTGCTGATCCAGAGCCGGGAGGCGCACCTCCAGGAGCTCCGGAACGCCTGGACCAGGAGGACCCTGAAGCCACCGCAGGGCTTTCACATCCAGCGCATGGGTGGGTAACTTTCAGAGTCCACCAGGGACGACTGTTCATCATAAGGCCACGCAAGTCTCCTCGCTGCTGTTCGCATTTTGTGTCGTTGATATCACACCCTTCATTATTATATAGGGGGGTAAAAACTGCGTTTATTTGTAAAATGGGAGGAAAAGGCTTCGTGGCTCTCTGTTTTTATTATTATTATTTTTTTACAGAAAATGTAAAAAATAGGTCTGTTGTTAGGGCTGGACAATAATTCAATAATGATATATATCGATGATAAATATCATTATTGAATGATATATTTAAGGGTCAGTAAAAAGTTCAATAGAATAAAAGATTCCTTTCTTTTGCATTCTGACCATGTAGGTTAATATTACAGTCATTACATCCTCCCAACCAATCACAAACGCATTAAGCAACAGTGTAAAATGGCCAGGGTTGCACTTAAAACATGTTTTGAATTTGTTGATAATTATCTATATCGATCAATATGATTCCTATTTTATTTATTTTTATTTATTTTTTCCCCTATATGGTCCAGCCCTATCTGGAATGCCTTTGAGTTCTGTGCTCAGAGTGACCATGTAGACGCACCTTACTGTGAAATCACAGCTGGAAGACCTTTAGGGTTTGTCTTGACCAGTTTGCACATCTGAAAATGCTTTACCTTTTGGCCAAATGTATTTCCAAAAGAGCTCAAGCGCTTTCAGATTGGTTAGAGAGCGTCTGGGAACAACAGATTTTAAATCACACCTCAAATTCTCAATTTTAATCAAGTCTGGACTTTTACTAGGACATTCTAATGCATATATTACTTTGATCTTATCATGTAATTCTGGCTTTATGTCTGGTTGTTTTCCTCCTGGAAGATGAACCGCCACTCTGAACCCGAGTGTTTTGCAGCCTCTCACAGGTTTTCCTTACAGAATTACCCTGTATTTACCTCCATCTATCTTCCAATCAGCTCTGACCGATGATCACGCTTCTGCCGAAGAAAAGCATTCTCACTGCACGTTTCAGGCCGTTGCCATATTTAATTTGGGATGTTGTGTTTGGGGGGTGATGTGCAAAGCAAAGCATTTTGCCTTCAGGCCAAAATTTTACATTTTTGTCTTATTTGACCAGAGTAAATTATTTTTCACACCTTTGCTTTGTCCCTTACATGGCCTGAGGAAAAATGCAAACAGGTCTGTATATGATCATCTTCCAGCTCTGGCTTTATTCTTACCATTAAAAAAAAAGGTCAGATTGTGGAAGTCCATGGCTAATAGTTGTCCTGTCCTCAGCTGCCTCCACCAAGCTGTGGATCTCTGCAGAATCACCGCGGGCCTCCTGGCTGCTGCTCTCCTTGTCCAGCCGTCTCTCGCTTTAAGTGGACAGCCATGTCTGGGTTGGTCCCTCTATGTTATATTGGTTTATAACACAGCCCTGCTTGAAACTTGTCCACAACTTTTTCCCAGACCCGTCTGCTATGGTGATTGATCTTGATGATGCTGTTTGTTCGTTAATGTCTTCTAACAAACCTGTCAGGGGACAGCTGGATTTATACTGAGATTAAACACACAGGTCCACTCGGTTAATTGGTTTCCCAGTAGATCAGCAGTTTCTGAAATACTCAGACCAGCCCGTCTGGCACCAACAACCATGCTACGTTCAAAGTCACTTAAATCACCTTTCTTACCCGTTCTGATGCTCGGTTTGAGCTGCAGCAGATCGTCTTGACCATGTCTACATGCCTGAATGCATTGAGCTGCTGCCATGTGTTAAATCCTTACCATTCAGATTTTTAGTTGTAAAAACGGTTAAAAACTGTGTTTAAGTGTCCCTTTCCCTTCACAATTATGCGCTACGTCAGGGTGGTCTATTTAAAGAAAGTCGTTATAAAACCCGTTCACACCTTTTTAACGTGCATCATGATGGTTTAGGGTTAAGGTACATATTTTGCAGGACCTTAGTTGTATT
The DNA here is from genome assembly GCF_011125445.2 of Fundulus heteroclitus. Taxonomy (NCBI): domain Eukaryota; kingdom Metazoa; phylum Chordata; class Actinopteri; order Cyprinodontiformes; family Fundulidae; genus Fundulus; species Fundulus heteroclitus. The sequence goes on from NC_046365.1 coordinate 35,476,269, forward strand.
AAAACTACCCGCTGCTTTCCAGACTGATATGCCGTATTTAGTCAGGCTAAACTTTTCTCTCCCAGCACCCTTGTGATGCCCTTCATCAAGGAACCAACCTGGGTGGCAAGCCACATCACACATATCAAAAACCGGCAGGTTCTCAGCCGTCATCCCACACCCAGATGCTTCTCGGGACCATGACAGCCAGAAAGTCCCAGCGAATAACAAACTTTTGTAAAACTTGCTGTTGATATTAAAAATGTACTCCTCGTCTAAATTTTCTCGTCAACCGAGGCTCCTCAGATTTCTTTTCAACGTCCTGTTAACCATGTTAAAACCTGCACCGAGCAGCCGGGAGGTAAAAGACTGGTAGCTGAGGTTTGAACTTGAAGTTGCGAGTCTTTGATTACTGCCAGGATGCCCCCGGGTTGCATCAAAATAGTTGGAGCTAGCTGGAGTTAAAAGGCAGTCTAGGAGTCACCTCACCTTGAGGCCGCAGCTGTTTTATGACTTACTCTTACTCATTCATGAAGATGAGTTCAGGGACGGGGCCCGGTTCTACTCAAGTTTAACCGACCTGCACCCAAACTTCTCTTTTTCTCTGTCAAAGCAATGACTGACGAATGTGCTTAGACATGTTGGGGCGTCTCAGTGGTCCGTTAACAGGTCTAACCACAGCAGCTTCTCTGAGAAACAGGCGTACATAATGTCTGAGATCTTCCAGTTCCTGTGACTTCAAAATGATGTCTGATCAGCTGGAAAAGTGATTGGCGCGCCATCAAAGCACTGACAATAGATTACAGGAGGCAGAGTAGAGAGACGTAATTGATGGTTTACAGACTAAATGTTTCCTAGAGATGTAAACAAGAATTTCTGCTGACTGTTTTTACACCACCTGAATGAGGCGTTAGTGTAAAGATACACAGTGCCTTCCAAAAGTATTCATACCCCTTGAACTTTTCCAGATTTGGCTGGGATACCAGCAGACAGGTGCGTGTGTTTTATTGGGATTTTGTTCAACTAACCAGCTCAAAGTAATGCACGATTATGAAGTAGGAAGGAAAAATATACATTTTCTTTCAGTTTTTTTCACAAATGAAAATCTGAGAGGTGTGCCATACATTTATCTTCAGCGCCCAATACTTCATGGAACCACCTTTTGCTACAAGTGCATGCATTATGTGCAACATTACTACATATCCTTTAGGGTTGGTCTGTACCAGCCTTTGGATATTAATCAATTTTTTGCCCGTTTTCCAAAAACAGCTGAAACTCAGTCAGATTGGATGGATAGCAGCTGTGGACATCCATTTTTAAGTCTTGGCACAGATTCTCCTTTGGATCTAGATCTGGACTTTGAGCCACTCGAACTTGTTAGTCTGCTTTGATCTTAACCATCATGTTGCATCTCTAGTTGTATTGTCTGGTGTACTTTTGCTCCAGAACCCTTTGTTTTCAGATTTTCTTCCAGGATTACACTATATTTATCTGATGGACCAATCTGGGTTTCATTATTTGAACTCGGGTCCTTAGTTTAGTTTCAAAGAAATGTCTCAGAGTACCAAGACAGTTTGGTCAATTTTATCCTCCCAACTTCATTTGGACAGTTTTGTGGCACCTTCTTGTCTCTACTTCACAATGTTGCACAAACCAAGGCCTATAAATACATGGATGAGCGAGTCTGTTGTGGTAGAACTTCACCGACCTGCACAAAGTTCTGACCTTGACCTGACAGAATACCTGTGCCATGGACTAGAGACTGTGTGTGAGCCCTTCTCCACCAGCATCAGTGTCTGACCTCACAAATGCCTTCCCCCAAATAAAATAAAAATTACCTTAAATATGGGCTCTCAATACATTAAACCCTACAAATTTAGCCTGGAATTTCACTCAATTTCAAATGTGCGTGAAGGCAGACAGACATTATTTTACAAGTGTGGCGTATGTACCTTTTACCTTCTGAGTGGCATTGGGCTACATTTTAAGAAATGCATTAATATGGGATTTTTTGCATTGTTATATCTTTGATCATTTGTTTGGCTCTGTTGAAATGGGGTTGGTTCTGTAAACCCTTACAGTGGTATTAGGAAACCTGTCTTACACCTCTGTTTTGTTGCTCTAGGCTGTAGGTTTGGTTTTCTGTCCGAGTATCTGTGAAAGCCCACCTCGTCGGCATCTCTGCAGCAGACACTGATAAGCGGTGGAATGTTTGTCCAGCTAATGACTTACCAGATTTAATAACACCAAAACCAACAGGCTTTACGTGCTGGTGCTTATCAGACATGTAGTTTATATATAGAAATATATATATATATATGAAGCATATTTTATAAACGCATGTAATAGTTTTTGGAAGTTTGGACATCAATGTAGAGAATCACTGAAGAGGGGTCATTGAAATACGTTGCAGGAGGTACTGTTTATGTTGAGCAGCGTTATCAGTTTTGTCTTTAATAGTGCAGCTATTGCAGTTCAGTGAACAGCTACAGATTAACCCATCTGCCTCTCTGAAATTACACGATGCTGCTTTAACGTAAAATTTGAGTGAGCAGCTTTACCTGCTTATTTCAAATTTCCTGAAACCTCTGAAGGGAAACGATGATTGCACCAAACATCAAAAGCTTGCAGGAAGATTAACTTAGATTTTTGTTTGTGTATGAGAAGATATGAAAGATGTTTTACCCGGTCAGTTTTAACAAATTTCAGAATTGTAAACAATAAAATATATTAGGTTTATTAGCAATTACAGAAATTATAGACAGGAGAAAATATAGGCAAAGGCATGAAGTGAGCTAATAATACAATAAAAAAAGCTTTGGATCTAAAGCAGAACCCTGTGGTACACCACAAGTAACCTTCAGTAAATAAGCGTTTTCAGTGTTTAACCCATGTTGATGCCCAGTTATTACTGAGGTAACTGTTTATCTGATAATGCTATATTGCTCAAGTGCTTTCATCAGCATTCCACATTCTCATGTGAACAGCTTTTTAAAAATGTAATTAAGTCAAACTATAATCCTTTGCATTTGCTATATTTACTAGCTGCATTACTGCTGTTGTGCTGGATCTGTTGGCTCTAAATCTATACTGGCATTCAGTCAGTAAATTGCATTTTGTGCAAATAGATCTTTGCAAACGCAACGTTTGCACACATTTTACCTTATTTTTAATCTATGAATTAGTAATAAGATTAGACAAATCCAGATATAGAATTATTTCAGTAAACTGTCTGGAGAATGTATAATCAAGGCGGTGAGTCAAACTGCTGCTGGATTAACTCGTCCAGATGAAAGTCTTAGGCTTTCAGCTGTGTGGAAACAAGGAATATTCGTTAGCCAACTATTCAATCTTATTAGCAGAGGCTAAAGAATTGCTGGGCAGGGGTTTGTGCTGGTTGGGAAGGAAAAGCACTGCATTTGTTCAGGAAAACACTACCAGACTCTACTTCCCTGCTATAGCACAGCTCTTCGGCGAAAGGAAAGGGAGGGTCTCCACAGAGAATAGGAGGAAATGTTTTGACGCAGCAGAAGTTGTTGCTATATATGTCTGATATGCTATACATGAAGTATGTTGGCTACCATCATGAAAATGTGTCTGTCTTTGAACTTCTGGATTTTAAATCAATGAGCCACTGAAGGGCAGGCCAGTGGTAATACATTTCCTTTTTGTGAGGAGGTCTTGACAAAAAATCAGATTGCAACTCTCATAAAACTCACATTTCAGAACTGTTTATAAAAGATGAAAAGATAAAAGTTAAAACACTTCATTATCCCCAAGGAAAACTTCACACAGCCTAGTAGCCACTACTTCACATGTGACATCATCATAGAGCAGTACAAGATAAAACATTAAAACATAAGAGGCTTCGGTTTTAACTGCATAGTGCAATTCAATTTTATTTATATAGCACCAATTCACAACACGTCATCAAACAAAGTCAAATTCAATCAAATCATCAAGACAGATTGGTCAGAAAGTTTTCTATTTAAGGAAACCCAGCAGGTTGCATCAAGTCTCTCCAAGCAGCATTCACTCCTCCTGAAAGAGCGTAGAGCCACAGTGGACAGTCGTCTGCATTGTTGATGGCTTTGCAGCAATCCCTCATACTGAGCATGCATGAAGCGCCAGTGGAGAGGAAAACTCCCCTTTAACAGGAAGAAACCTCCTACAGAGCCAGGCAGTAAGAACGGCCATGAAGGAGAGCACATACAGCTGCAATAAAAGCTCAGCTAATAGACCAGTTCACGCGTGACGTCAGCGCTACATCCGGGTCCCGCGGGTAGGCAACAAACAGAACTGTTCTCGTCTACTACATGACAAAACGGGTGAATTAGAGCGTACTTTTAGTTCGTTTATTTTTGGAATCTAAACAATGCCTACGACTTGTTGTGCTCCCGGTTGCACACAGAGGCATTCCAAATCGTAGGATGTACGATTCTGTCGTTTACCGAAGGACGAAGAAAGAAGAAAGAAATGGATAATTTCAATGAAAAGGACGCAGGCAGACACTCCCAATGGACTGGGGGAGCCATCATATTACGACAGAATTTGCAGTCTACACTTCATCTCCGGTAAATACAACTTAATTTGGCACTAGTCATTGTTCTACTTAAATAGCGGCGGAGGGGAGGTGGCGATCGCTACACGCGGAGTCGATGCGCTGCAGCAGCAGCACGCCACATCATTTTAGTTTTCTTTGTGCAATCATTGTGCAATAATGTTCACCAGACAGTGGCTGCATTACGCCCCTGTTCACGCGCGCTAGTACGTCTGTGTTTACGCTGCAACGTCGCCGACACCCCCACCCATTTTAACAAGACAAAAACACCAAAATAATCCGTAGTTTTTTTTTTAACCTACCGGGCGGGTCTTCCTCTCTGCTGAGGCGTGGTCTGTGTCCGACTCCGCTTTCTACTGTTACACAAACATGTCTGAAAGTCCATCCATCCATTTTCTGACCCGCTTAATCCCTCATGGGGTCGCGGGGGTTGCTGGTGTCTAAGTCCCGATATAAAATAATTGTAGCCGTCCAGTGGTTTCATGGCCTTGATGCTCTCTCGTGTGTACTGGCCTGCGTGTTTATAAGGCAGCTGTATGTCGCAGTACGGAACCCTTGGCCAGCATTTCACAGACTCGCTCCGTCCCTTCAGGCTTTTGCTGTGTGGACCTGATACCACACAGCAAAAGCTGTGTGGTATCAGGTCCACACAGGTTGTTGTCTGGCAACCTGATACCATCAACCATCAACTAACTCTTATAACGATCTTGTGATACGTTATCTAAAGAAGAAAAATACGTGGAGAACTCTCAGTTTCTCTGTTTGCGTCCGCCATTGTGTTCGCCTTTTGCCTACCAGTCCGGCGCGCATGTGCGAAAAACCCACATCAAAACAATAACAATGAACTGGTCAATAGCTATGTCTAGGAGAGAAACAGAGTTAGACTCTAGGGGCCAGCTGGATCATTTAGAACAGGAAGTTGTTAACAGCTGTAGCTCAACCGATCTGCCACCCAGGATGGTGTCACAGCTTAACTTAATTTTTATGCGTCTCACAGATGCAGAGGACTCATTTGAGAAATGCCCTATTGATATGGTTACACAAACGGGCCTTGCCTTCAAAATAGAAGCAGCGCTTTTTGGATTTGTGTGCAGACTTAAGACTTTATGCAGTTGAAATTACGTATTTTGTATTGCCACTGTGGACCAGTTTAGGCAAGGCAAGGGAAGTTTATTTATACAGCACTTTTCAGTAACAAGATGATTCAAAGTGCTGTTTAATTAGGTTTGGATCGATAAAATAGAAATCATATTGATCGATATCGATAATTACCAACAAATTCAAAACATATATTTTAAGTGCAGCCATGGCCATTTTATGCTGTTGCATTATGACCTATTTTTCGAGTGCACACAAACACTGAATTCAAACTAAAACCTTTATTCAACCAGCTTTTTACCAAAACTGCAACTATTTTTTTTGTTGTTGAGGTTTTTACGGCACTAGTGGCGCGTTTTTCGTACCAAAGGTCGGAGTGGAACCAGGGTCGGCCGCGTCGAGGACTAAGGCCTCCGTACATGGGTTGTGCGCGCTAACAACTGTGCCACTGAAGCACGCCAAAAAACTGCAACGTTTTTAAAAAGAAAAAAATTACTCGTGATCTCTGAACTCTCTGAAGGGAGCGGAGCTTGGTTCCTGGGTCTGAGCTGTGATTGGTTGGGAGGATGTAACGATTGTAATATTAATTTAGATGGCTAGAATGCAAAATGAAGGAAAACTGTTATTCTATTGAACTTTTTATTGACCTTTGTTTTCTGTCATTGATATACGTCTATCGATCAATATATATCATTATTGAATTATCATCCAGCCCAATGTTTAAGTCATCTGCATGTGCCCAGTTCTGGTTTAGAGCTTTATCAAAAAGCGCTCTTAGAAAGACAGGTCTGCCCTTTTGAACTTGTGCTGAGTAACTATGAGTAATCATCATCTTACTGACCTGACAGTGGACGGCAAAAGCAGGTTCACTTTGGAAAATCAGAAAGAATTTCTAATTAGCATTACAATCAAACTGCTCCCATTTACTCTTTGGGGACTAAGTGCATTTTTACACAGTTTTGTTGATTTTCCTTTTTGACATATTTCGTTATTACAATACAAGGTGTTACAAACCAGAATTCTGAGCAGATTCTCAACTATATGTTAACGCGTTCTTGTTTTTTTGGATCGGAGCAAAGAGATAATGTGGACCAAAGTCCTAATAAAATCTGTAAACATATTATCAAAGGTAACATATTGTTTAATTTTTATATTTATTATTTATTTGTCGTATTTTTATTAAACATTGTGGCTTTTTTTAACCAAGTTTTACATTGACTAAAAATGACAAAGGACTACATGAAAACCCCAATTCTTTTTCAAACCAAACTTTTATTTAAAGCAAAAAATAGAACGCTCTACATTTGGTATATTCATTATTGACTTCCAAACCTAAGCTTTATAGCTCAAGTAAATGCTGTGTTAATTGTACTTACTGTACCTAATCCAATGTTTCTCAGCCCTGGTCCTCAGGACCCCACTATCCTGCATGTTTTAGGTGTTTCTCTGCTGCCACACACCTGACTTATATAAATGTGTGATTAACAGGCTTGTGCAGGACTTGATGGCTGCTGAGGAGGTAATGCAATCATTTGAATCAGGCATACTGGAGCAGAAACACACGAGGACCAGGATTGATAATCACTACCCGAATCCAATCCTCCCACCTTGTTATTTTTACACAATTTGTATCCAAGCGCCTGACTAAATTCAACTTTCTTGTGATGTAGTGTCAGCCATGTCCATGGTGTGAAAGATTTTTTTTACATCCTTTTTATTGATGTTCACAGTAAAAGAGAAATGTTATATTAACATAGACTAGAGGTATCAAAAGTGTGGCCTGGGGGCCCATTTGCAAACCTCAGGGTGATTTTGTGTGGCCCCTGGTGGACAGTTGAAGAATTGCACAAATTTGGTGCACCATTCTGTCACGTTGAGCTGATTCCTTTTTTAAAATATGGATGAATTTTTTTACTGAAGCCAGATCTTCAAAAAAAAAAAAAAAAAAAAAAAAAAAAAAAAGCAGACAAATTAAAATTGCCCAAAATGGGAAGTAGAAACTAATTCTATCTAATTTACTAATAAATATGACCCCAAAGATCCCTTAATCTTAACTGAAAAGCAGGTTTAGGTAAACCCATCTATTAAAATTGGTGAACCAAAGAAAGAATTTTTCAAGAATGTGTGACCCATGCCCTGTTCCTGCTAACAAGAATACATACATGAAAAATGTAGTTGAAGATAACAACAATCAGGATATTCTGTTTTCTTTTGTTGTTTTTTGTCTTTCTTTTAAACAGGGCAAGTATGTGGGACCATTCCATGATTATAAAACTCCATTGATTTACAGAAATCAGACTTTAAACACTCTTTATTTAGTTTATCATTGTTAAAATAAGGTCAACTTTTCAATTTATATAAATAAATGAGTTAAATTTTTGTGGCCAGTTTTGGCCCCCGCGGCAAAACGTTAGGACACCTCTGATATAGACCATGGGATGCATATAGAGTATTATTTGCACTTTAAAGTTACTGGGTTGTCAAGCACAAACATAGTAAATAGAATAGAATATCACTGAAAAGTTTATTTATTTCAGTGACTCAGCTTACTAAGGGAAACACATTATATAGATCAATTATGATTTGTTTCTCACATCCAGGGGAAAAAACACAGCATTTAAGATTAGAAATACAATACAAAAGTGAAATGTGTCATGCAGAAGTGGGAGCTTAATGAAAAGTATGTTTAATACCTACTTAAAGGTTGCTGTTGTTTCCAAAAGGTACTTTTAATCTGACAAAAAGCCTCATAGAAATGCCTATTCTAATTTAGTGAATATAGCTTCAGAGGCAGCTAATGACAACATGACATTTCTGATTAGAATATTACAACAGACCAATAAAAAACTTTTTTAAAAAGAAATGTGGGCTTATGGAAAAGTATGCCCAATGCCTGCTTAAAGGTTATTTTCAAAAGTTACATTTAATTCAACAAAGATGTCTCATCTGAACACGTTTTCTGTTTTATTGAACATGATATTAATTCAATTCGATTAGTGGTCTCTTTTGTGGGCTCATTTGAACGATGTATTTATTTCAGTTACTTCATTCAAAAAATAAAACTCAGCAAAGCTAACTGGGCGTTATTAAATTCAATTTTATTTAAATAGCACCAGTCAACAACACATATCATCTCAAAGCACTTTACAAATTCATTTGAAGTAAATCATTAGTCAGAAGAGCCATTATCAACAGCTCAGCAGCACCAAAGGCTGAATTCATGCAAAAAGAGCCCCAGCCAAGTATTGAACGCATACACAGTACAGCGCAAGGGCATATTTCTCTGTTAGCAGACATTTCTGTGTTTAAAAGATTTTTGTAGTTCCTAAGTAATATTCTAATTTTCAGAAAAAGTTTATTTGTAATTTTCATTAACTGTGAGTCATAGTCATCAGAATGAACATAAATAAAGGTTTAAAATAAATCAGCCAGGGTGCCATATGTTAATATAAAATATGTTGCTATAGTCACTTTAAAAACAAAATTAAGAAAACTATGTATTATATTATATTATATTATATTATATTATATTATATTATATTACATAGTTGCTCTGCTGCCGTTGCACCTGTACTGATCAGACTTGTGTAGAAGGTTCTTAGCATTTCCAGCTCAGTCTATTTTGGGTTACTGGCCCTTTAAGGGAACGGCGCTCAAAAGCTAACAGCTATGAGCTCATCGGCTTGCGTTGTCATGACAACAAAGGCTGTTGCAGCACAACTGAGAAATAAAATGGCTGGCGCGGTGTTGCTCTCCCTCCTCCTCCACCTGCTGCTCCTCTCCTCTTTCTGTTTGGTATCGGTGGACTGGAGCAGATTGGCTGTGACACCGTCCTGCCTCCCTCCCTCCCTCCCTCCCTCCCTGCCTCCATCCCTCCCCCCCACCTCCCCACGCTGCCCCGTCCTGCCCTCTCGCTTTGCTCCTTGTTCTTCTGTCCCTCCAACCGTCCATTCACACTCCTCACATGTGAGTCAGCAGGAGTGCGTTGGGAGCCTCGGTTGGTTGTTTGTTTGTTTGTTTGCTTTTTCTTCTACTACTTCTCTCGCCTCCTCGCTCGCAGCTCCACAAAGTTTCGGGTCGCGGCGTAAAAAAAAAAAAAAAAAAAAAAAAAATCACACAAACGGGCAGAGTGGAAAGCTCGCTGTCTTTGAGTGATCCCTGTTGGAGCTGCGAGTTTTGTCATACGGTCAGGTGAGGCGCAGAAAGAGGAGGGAAGGCGGTTAAAGCCCCCCCTCCTCCTCCTCCTCTCATCCTTAAAGAGGACAGCCCGTGATGCAGGGAAAAGGGGGGATGGAGACAATGGACATTTAGCCAAAGTCGTCCTCTTGTCTCCCCGGACTTCACCTGGGCCAGTGTGTACATTTTGTATGTCTCTGTGCTTGTGTGGGTTGATCCGCTCATATTTACTCTCCTCTCTTGCCTCTGATGCACGTCCTCGTTCTCTCTCCCTCGCATCCTCTCCTCCCATCCTCTCAGCCTCAATCACCCAGACACAGACGCATGCATGCTCACGCAGAATCGCGCGCAGCAGGCGGATGCGCACATACGCACTCTCTCTCTCTCTCTCTCCCTCGCTCTCTCTCTCTCTCTCTCCCTCGCTCTCTCTCTCTGTCACACACACATGCATACACACACACACACACACATACACACACACATACTCACACACCCATCCTGGAGGTGCTGGGAGCAGCTGCAGCATTAGCGTTGAAAGAGATTTGCCGTTGACTGGAGTTTGCATCCCCCACCCCCCCAACCCCTCCGCCCCCTCCCCCGTTAATGAATGGATGCTACGGCGATCGGATCGGGGAGCTTCTAACGCTGGGATAGCGGGAAACTGTGGATATCTCGTTCCTGAATTTATTTATTTCATTTCTGTGCTCACCATTTTTCTCCCTCCCCACCCTCCGCTGGCGTGCTGTTTGTCGAAAGGACGACGGGGTCTTGTGGCTGACGGGATAAAGATGGAGGTGAACATGGTGTCTCCGGCGCTGGGCTTACTATTGAGGTTTCACTGCCCCTCGGGGTGAATGGAGCTTTTATTTCTGGCTCTTTTTCGAGCCAGCTCTTTTGTTTTACGGGGGGATCGGCCGAGCACTCCTGTGGTGAATTGAGCTATTGTCAAAGACTGGGCCTCTTAAAGCTTTGCATCTGTGGCCAACCATCAATCTCCTCCGGATTCCTCCCCCCTCCCTGTTACTTTCCACTGAAAGGGAACCAGCAGATCCCAAAAAAAGCTCCGCCGAAGCCTTTTCTCGCCGTCCTCCTTGCTTCCAATGCCCCATTTCCCTCATCTCTACCCCTGCCCCCCCTCCCCTCCCTCCCCACATCTCTCCTGCTCCCTCCTCCCACATCAGAGTGGCTACGTAATGTGCCTCCCTACGCATGCAAATGGGGATGCTACAAATGGTGGCTGGGACTGATGTCGATGAAAGGGTGATGCCTCGCGCAATGACCTGCTCCTCCGCCGCCGTCGCTCCGGATCAGCCGATGACAACAGCCCACAGCGCCAACGCCGTCGTTTGCAGCTTGCTGGTGGACGTAAATGAGATGTGTGAATGTGTGTAAAGGCGCACACTGGTTCCTGCCATGTCTGGTGTGTGATTGCTCTAGCGGGACGTTCTCACTGATGCGGGGGAGGCACTGAGCCTGAGGTTGGTCGACCTCCCCCTTCCCCACTCCCCCCCCCCTCCCTCTCCCTCTCCCCTTCCCCCTCCTCTCCCCCCCTGTTTCACCAGTTCCCACCCTCCTTACCCCTACTACCCTTTTGCCCCACGCTTCCTTATCCCAGAGGTCCCCGGGGAGTGAAGGCCGCCGGAACACACACACACACAGGAAAAAAAAAAAAAGGGGGTCACGATGAAGAAGAACCGCAGCGGCAATCTGCGGCGGGCCTGGCCCAGCTCGGAGCTTCCCGAACGCCCGCTGGATCACAATCTCTCTCGTAGCGAGAAAGACATCCGTGTGCAGAAGCAGCATCTTCCTCCTCCTCCTCCGCATTTCTCTCCGTCCCCACCAAGTTATCGTGCCCCAGGTGAGTCCGACACTCCCCCCCCCCCTCCTGCCAGAAGCTCCACCTTCTCCACGCAAGGCAGCTAGAGTTTAGGAAAACTGATGTCGGAGGCGTGCATTGCATGCCCCCCCCCCCATCTTTTTTGCTTCGGCAACCGTTGCAGGGAGATGGTGAAGTAGACCCAAAGGAAGTGTTGGAAAGATCTTGTTTTAGATCCCCAAAGGAAGCCGGCATTTACAAATTCATCTCGGCGGGTTTAAATCTCTGTCGCTTTCTTACTATTAATGTATTTTGCAATCTCGGTTGTGTCTGACCTATATTTTAGAACGTAGATAAAAGGTAAAGTAGGTACAGGTTGTACTGGTGGGAAGTTCATGACAACTGGCTGTGGGATCCTTCAGCTTGGGAGGAAATCGTGACCTTTTAGTCTTATTTTGTGTTTGTTTGTTCGTGTCAGTCAGGAGGGAAGGTTCTCACTTTGCAACTCAAACACTTTTAGCCCTTTTATTCGGATGTTTCGCTGTCCTGATTCAACAAACTGTATCTGGTTATTTAAAATGTATTTCCGTGCAGATTTACAAAGATCCAGCTTTGCTTTGCTTGTTTTTTTTTTGTTTGTTTTTTTACATATAAACCATGTAAAACGCTCTACAGCCACCTAAACCTTGTAGGGCTTGAGATACTAAGCAGAGATAACGTCATTGTGTTGCTTAACTGACCATTCAGCTGAGTGTGCTGAGGAGGCAGAGCTGAAGTTAAAGAAGCAGAACAGAGACGGGTGACACTGACGCTGTTGTTTCGGCGTGAAGGCGAGGGGGATTTTATCCGACGTGGAGCTTTTTTGGATGTCTGTGGCTCTTCGTCGTCTTGTGCGATCCTCAGATGTAGGTCAGGGGACAGGGTCACTACAGCACAGATGCTGCAGCGGTGCGTTCGGCGTGCCGCCTTACAACCTCCCAGCTAAGACAGATGTCGGCTCTCGGAAGAGCTCGAAGCCCGGGCCTTTTGGCTATAGGATGATCTCATCATTCACCACGTCTGACAGCAAAGCCAGCTTATGGCGGACCGAGAATTTCCGCGTCGGGGTCGGCTGGGAGTAGAATTTCAAATAGGTCGGTGTTGAAAGACGGCTTTATAGCTGGTTTTCTGAAACGACAGAAAAAAACCGATGAGCGGTTTGCGGAGGTTTTCCTGCTGCTGCAGCAGATGCCTCGCTTTGCTAACCCAGAAGCAGCAGCAGCAGCAGCAGAGAGAGGCTAAGGAAGCACAGAGACGAGGGGAGGAGCCGTTCCAGGCAGCGTGCACACTGCCGCTGTTTGACCATTACATCATAGCTTCACACGCTGCGCCCACTGTTCATTCATGATCTAACCGTTTTGCCTCCGCCTCCTCCTCTTCCTTCTGCAGGTGATGTGTCTCCGATCAGTATGTCACCTATCAGTCAGTCGCAGTTCATACCGCTGGGGGAGATCTTGTGCTTGGCCATCTCTGCTATGAACTCTGCCCACAAGCCTGTCAACCAGGAGGCACTGATGGAGCACCTCACTGCCAGTTTTCCAGGTACAGACCCTCGTAAAAAAGCTTGGAATACGTAGTACGCTGTCTCTGGGGGGAATTTACTAGTGAATTTATTAGAAATATACACTGCAATGGAAAAGTATGTGAAGATTTCTTCTTTGTTTGCTTCTTTTTTTTTGCCACGCTGAAATGTTTCAGGTTATCAAACATATTTTAATATCAGACAAGGATCACATGAATAAATACAAACTGGAATTTTTGAATTATGATTTTATTTATTATTAGAATAAAAAAAAATCGACCCAAAACCTCCTGGCCCTGTGTGAAAAGGTTTTTGCCCCCTTTGTTGAAACATAAATTAACTGTGATTAACCACATTTTTGGAAGCCCTTTTGCAAAACTCTAACCTGATCACTCCCAGACCCGTGTGGTCTAGAAGTCACTTAATTAGAACCTCTCTGAACACATAAGGTTGGCTAAAAGGTCTCAAAACACAACATCTCATGCTTTGTCCGAAAAGGTTGGCAAAGCCATTTTTAGGACTGTTTATACCCCCCAGTCCACTAAATCTGTACCTGCCCAGTAGGACCCAACAGCGTTCCCTATAAACGGGCACATTCAGCCTCCATTGTGACCGGGCCGTGCGGGCCAGTCGTGGAAAATACACACGCAGCAGAAAAAGATCAGATCAGAAAACAAGAAGAAAAAACAACAATGCTTGTTTTGAGATGTGCTGATTTTCCAATTTGGATCCTCTATAGCTTGGTTACAAGGATAGATAAACAAGCATCGCTATTCGGATGAGGAATCTCCATAAAGTTCCTATTATTACCTGGATGATCTTGCCAAGTATGAGCACACCGTCCGATGCGATGGTGGCAGTCCAATAAATCTGATAGGCTGGTAACAAGGTTAGCAAACAAACCTGCCGATTCCGAAGGCTCAAACATCCTGCTTAACGTTTACTAACCTAGCATTAGCCGCCATACGACTAACAGGAGGAGAGGGCTGCTCTTCTTTCCTTCTGCATGTAGTGAGCATAAAAGGAAATCTGGAAAAAGCATTCCTATATAAAGTCCACAGTACAGGTACATTGAACAGTTTATGCTCTTTGGTTGTTGTAATATCCCGACTCTGCTTTCACTCTCTTCTGTTTGCATCAGAAGCAACACAACCAACACACAATTAAACAAACTCAAAGGTTTTAAGAGAAAGGCAACTAAATGTGCTTTTAATTCCAATTTAATGCTTTAATTCTAACAACATAAAAATCTAAATTTTTACTAAAGTAGTGATTAAGACCAGCAACCATTTCATCCCTGAAACATTAAAGTTGATTCAGGAAGCTGAAGAAAAAGGACCAAAACCAAACTCATGTTTTTAAGTGAAAGCATAGAACTGCAAAGCATAGAATATGTCCCATAGATGATCCCACGATCTTTCTGCTTTGGCTGGTCGTGGACGCATTCCAATCAGTCACGGTCTAATATCATCATATTTTCCACCCCAACATAAAACTAACGTAAGACCTCAGAAAGAGAGCATCAAACATGGTGGTGGTTGTGTGATGGTCTGGGCCTGCTTCGCTGCTTCAGGACCCGGACGACATGCCGTAATCGCTGGAACTATGAATTGTGCTCAGATTTTGAAGGAAAACGTCTTGGCCACAATTTGTGATCTAAAGCTCTTATACATTTTGATTTTACAGTAGTACAATGATTTGAAGCTTCCAACAAGTTCAAATGGCCTAAAAAAACAACAGTTTTCAAGCAGCCTACTCAGAGTCTGGACATAAATCTTGTTGAGGTGCTGCAGCATTACTTTGAATAGACCTGTCATCCAATGTCTCTATTAAAACCAAAAAATAAATAAATAAATATTAAAACCATTCTGCAACTAAATGTTCCTCCAAAACGTTGTATTAAGTTTAGGCACAATTACCTCTTCCCACAGGACTAGGTTGGTTTAACCTTTTTCCATTAATCAAAGAAAACCACTAATTTCTTTCTTTCACTTCCATTAATCAAAGAAAACCTCTTTTAAAAATAAAGAAATGTATGGTACATTTTATAGAGGTCATCTTTGTCTGATGTTAAGTTGTCTTTGAGGACCTCAAACATTTAGGTGTTATACAAAATAAAATAAAAAAATCTGTGACAGGGTAAATACTTTTTCACCCTTCTGTATCTCTTTCTCGTGGCCTAATGCTTTGACTTTTTCTATTGTGGGGATATAATTATAAAAACAATTAGGACTTGAATATTATTTATTTATCTCAACCATTGACCGCTGGAGACAGGCACCAGCCTAACTGTGACCCTACATGGATAAGCAGGTATAGAAAATGGATGATTGGCAATTATCTATCTAATATTAATTCTATTGATAAGATTAATCAACATCCTAACAGTTTTTGTTAAAGTGCTGAAATAAGATTGAATCTCTTGTGAGGTGAAATGTTTTAATTCGTTTTCCTATTTAAAAACCTTTCCGTAGTAGTAATCACATTGGCCATCTCTAAGCAACACACTGAATTTCATGATATCCGTTCTAATGTGTAAATTTTTGAGAACGAGAGCCTGTGTGTTTTCTTGTAAAAACTTAAATGCATACATAAAACAGTTGAATAATTTCTAGTTATGAAAAATGTGCACATTGTCGCTGTCAGATGAACGTTGATTGTTACGATTTGGTCAAAGTCATGTCCTGTTCTTGATACATTTTGTTGCATTTCAGTGTAGCCTATTTATCAAACCACAGACTGATGTGAAGGACGAAAAATAGTTGATTTTCACAGGAAATGAAAATTGGAGATATGAGGTAAATGTGTGATGGCAGTGATACTCACTTTTAAGACGGTGACAGTAATACCAATTACATGAACATAACTCTACCAAAAGACAGTGTTTAAACTGTAAGATACTATTATTGGTCAAAATAAAGGCTGAATATTAATGTAGACGTCTATTTTCTGTCTGCAGAGCGTCAATCTCGTGCAACCAGCGCTAAGTTTGTAGTTCAGTTGCAATCAAAAATATCCAACCCCCTCAGTCTCGACAGAAATTTTAGTGATGTGGATGACAATAAATAACAAAAAACACTTCAGCGAACAACAAAATGTGTGTTCGCTGACCAAAAAAAAAAAAAAAACTGACCAAACTTTGAACATAAAATAAAGATTTTTAACTCTTTTGACATGTTTGTAGTGTTTTTCAACCCCCAAGTTTAGTACTTTTTCTGAGAATGCTTTAGCTTTTATAACTGCCAACAAACAGTTTCAATAAGTGCTGACAAGTTCTTTGCAAATTCATCACGCCCAAAGGCCTCTAGCTTGGAGATGTTTGATGGCTTTCTTGCTGCAACAACCTTCTTTAAATCAGGCTGAAAATTCAGGATGTTTTTCTCAATTTCAATTCAATTTTATTTATATAGCACCAATTCATGAAACATGTCATCTCTAGACACTTAAAAAGTCAAATTCAATCATATTATACAGATTGGTCAAACATTTCCTATATAAGGGAACCAGTTTATTGCTTCAAAGTCCCGACAAGCAGCATTCACTCCTGGAGAAGCATAGAGCCACAGGGAGAGCCGTCTGCTTTGCCCATGGCTTTGCAGCAATCCCTTATACTGAGCAAGCATGAAGCGACAGTGGAAAGAAAAAACACACATTAGCGGGAAGGAAAAACCTCCAGCAGAACCGGGCTCAGTATGAACAGTCATCTGCCTAGACCGACTGGGTGTTACAGAAGACAGAACAGACATTGCAATTCAAGCAGCAAGTCCTTGTTTATGCCGTTTCCTCTGAAGCAGTAGTTACATCCTTCATCATGTCATCCTGTAGGTGTCTTCCAGTCACACAACGTTTTTTTCTCAGCTGTTCTAACTAAACAGCCAAGAGCGTTGGATGAAATTTTGGGATTTTTTTGCGGCCAGGCTGGTTTGCAGCTGTTCAATCCGTGATTTGAACTCTTATAATGCTCCCAGTGGTGTCTCTTGGAAAATAATTTTTTTTGGCAATCTTATTCTCAGGTGTAATGAAATAATATCCTCTCACCTTTTCTGGAAGCTCTTTTGTGTTTCCCATGATTGCAACTCACCTTTATACCTTCATGGGTGGGGTTTATACATACACATCACAGATGAAGCAAACAGAGGGCCATTATAGACTTCCCATGAAACTTCACTTTAGGTCAGAAAATCAGTCAAACGGCATAAAAAACATTATGTAGGGATTTAATATTTGTGACATGACTGTCTTAGCTAAATGTAGTACCTAACTAGATCGAGCATTTTTAATGTTGCATTTATGAATCACTAAACCCATAATAAACTTTAATTGATAAAATATTGCGACTTTTGTGGGGGGTTGAAAATTTGTGGTTGCAATTGCACATTTACTAGACTTCCAACATTTACAATTGAGTTGACAGCATAAGGAAGTCTTTGTTGATTAAAATACTATGGTTGCATAAGTGTGTACATCCTCTTATAACTGGAGATGTGGTCAGAATGGGCCTAACTCATATTAATTAGGAG
Source organism: Fundulus heteroclitus (assembly GCF_011125445.2). Lineage (NCBI taxonomy): Eukaryota > Metazoa > Chordata > Actinopteri > Cyprinodontiformes > Fundulidae > Fundulus > Fundulus heteroclitus. Next base: position 35,493,980 of record NC_046365.1, read on the forward strand.
TCAGTACACCCTTGCTGTCTTTTCAAATACATTTGTGCCACTCTAGTTGGCTTTAACTTACAATTTCTTAGTTGCAACTCACAGAAAAAGCTGTTGTCCACAGCTCCCAAAGCATTAGGTCTAATTTTAAATTCAATTCAATTTTATTTATATAGCACCAATTCACAACACGTGTCATCTCAAGGCACTTTACAAAGTAAAATTCAATCAAATCATACAGACAGATTTGTAAAAAGTTTCCTCTCTAAGGAAACCCAGCAGGTTGCATCAAGTCTCTCCAAGCAGCATTCACTCCTCCTGAAAGAGCGTAGAGCCACAGTGGACAGTCGTCTGCATTGTTGATGGCTTTTCAGCAATCCCTCATACTGAGCATGCATGAAGCGACAGTGGAGAGGAAAACTCCCTTTTAATGGGAAGGAAAACCTCCAGCAGAACTTGAACCAGGCTCAGTGTGAACGCTCAACTGCCTCGACCCACTGGGGCTTAGAGAAGACAGAGCAGAGACACAGAAAGCACAGAAGCTCACATTGATCCAGGGGTACTTTCTATGTTATCTGGTAATAGCGGATGATCTGCCTCCCCTGATGATGTCACAGCTAACAGAACGGCAGTCCAGGTGTACCTACTATAAATAGAAAAAAAGACAGAGAACAGAAAGTTAAAAGTTAAAATGCCAAAAAACAATGCAAATTGGAGAACAGTAGGAGAACTCAGCAGAGTGAGAAAAAACTATAGCAGCATAGCTACAAAGATATCTCAGGGTAGCCTAAGCCACTCTGACTATAAGCTTTGTCAAAAAGGAAAGTTTTAAGATTAGTCTTAAAAGTAGACAGGGTGTCTGCCTCACGGACCAAAACTGGGAGTTGGTTCCACAGGAGAGGAGCCTGATAGCTAAAGGATCTGCCTCCCATTCTACTTTTAGAGACTCTAGGAACCACCAGCAGACCTGCAGTCTGAGAGCGAAGTGCTCTGTTAGGAACATACGGGGTAATCAGAGCTCTGAGAATTTTCAATTCTATTCTTAATTTAACAGGAAGCCAATGAAGGGAAGCTAAAATTGGAGAAATATGATCCCTCTTGTTGATTTTCATCTGAACTCTTGCTGCAGCATTTTGGATCAGCTGTAGGCTTCGAACTGCATTTTGTGGAGTTCCTGATAGCAAAGAATTACAATAGTCCAGCCTTAAAGTAACAAATGCATGGACCAGCTTTTCAGTATCTGTTCTGGACAGAATATTTCATATTTTGGCGATATTCCAGAGGTGAAAAAAGGAAACCCTGGAAACCTGTTTAATATATGATTTAAATGTAATATCCTGGTCAAAAATAACACCAAGGTGTTATTATAATAATGTCACAGCTAACATAATGGCAGTCCAGGTGTACCTACTATGAAGAGAAAAAAAGACAGAGAACAAAAAGTTAAAAGTTAAAATGCCAAAAAACTATGCAAATTGGAGAACAGAAGGAGAACTCAGCAGAGTGAGAAAACTAGATCTTGATGTCCTCCAGCAGCAAAACTATAAAACCAAGGTGTTATTTTTATTACCAGAGCCCAATTTAATGCCAACCAGATTAGGTGATTGATTAAGAAACTTATCTCTTAAGGACTCTGGTCCAAAAATGACAACTTCTATCTTCTCATCCAGGTTTTGATCTCATCAAGACATGCCTGTAGTCAATGTAATTTTTTGGATTTGGCAGGATTTATGGATAAACATAGCTGAGTGTCATCAGCATAACAGTGGAAAATAATCCTATGCTGTCTGATAATTTTACCAATCGGAAGCATATATATATAGTAAAGAGAACTGGTCCAAGGACTGAATCATGTGGTTACTTCACAAGTGACCCTAGAGTTTGAAGAAAATGTATTATTGACGTGAACAAACTGGAATCTGTCAGACAGATATGATTTAAACCAGCCTAATGCTTTCCCCTTAATCCCTACAGTATGTTCAAGTCTTTTTAGGAGAATATTGTGATCAACTGTATCAAATGCAGCACTGAGATCTAACAGGACAAGTACAGACACAAGTCCATTATCTGAGGCCATGAGAATATTATTAAAAAGGTATTACACAGGATATAAAATAAATATTTCAAATGCCTTAAATATACTATAGAACTGAGCGAAAATGTCATAATGTGCAGGAAATATGGTGCAACAATGACATTTGCAAGAACTGGACTCTTCTCCAAAACGAATGAAAAGACAAGAAGAAAACTGGTCAGGGAGGTTGCCAGGAGGCCTGCAGCAATACTAATTAAGCTGCAGGATTTTCTGGAAAGTTCTGGGTATATTACTTTTTAGCAACACAAAGATCCAAAGCAAACATTCAGATCAACAAATGAATGGCGTCACCAGAAAATTTAAGTTTTAGAATCACCCAGCCACATCAGAAATCTGTGGGGTGAGGAACCTGCACAGGACATCCACCTATAAACTGACAGATTTGGAGGGTTAAAGTTAAGAAAAGTGTACAAATACTGCTCAGTCAAAATGTGCCATGCTGAAAAAGGCCTATCCAGCAAGCCTGAGAGCTGGAAGAAAATCAAAGGATGTTTCAGTAAAATGTTAGTTTCAGGGTATGCACAGTAATGCAACCACATTATGCTATTTAGTAATTTTTAAGCAATTTTTAATAAACATCTTTCTACCCAATTTCATTGTACATTAATTTCATGTAGAATTGTATTTGTTATTCACCTCAACCTACAGAGATGTTTAAATACACCGCATAAAAAGACACGTAACCTCTTTTTCTCACTGTCAAAGTTAAATCAGACTAAATGTTTGCTGTTTCAGGTCAGCTAGGATTACCAAAATAATTTATATTTGCTAAATGCCAGAATGGGAGTTGACCTTTCTCTTAGATTCTTTTTCAAAGACAAAGGTTCATTGTTTGGTAATATTGCCTGAACTGTAAGACCTCTGTAAAATGTTTTGGGTATCCTTGGTTATCCTTCTACAAGATTATAACCAAACTTTGCTGGAATTTTAGACCCACCTTAGACCTATCACATCACATATCTCCAAAAAATGAAAAGCTTTGTCCTTGAGTCCAGTCTACACAATGGCTTTTTATGTTGCTTTTCCCTTCTTCCTCTGTGAGTGGCCTTTCAGTTCCCGTTGGTACAGGACTCGTTGAACTCTGAAAAATAACAGGTCAGCATCTTCACAAGGTCTTTTGCTTTAGTTTTGGGCTGGATTTGCACATTTCATATCAGGACATCTTCACTTCTGGCACACACAATCCATCTAATTCCTGATTACGTCCCCAGGATCTTTATATATGTGTATAGTTGTTAGAAATTATGAACTAGGCACCTTCGAGCGTTTGCAAACTGAACCCAAGGCTATTACTTGTGGAGAGCCACAGTAAACGTTCTAAAATCTTGACTGATTTCTTTTGATGTTGATGTCACACAAGGAAGCGACATCACATACCAATTGCAGAGAAGTATGTTGGAGTGGTTCAGGACATGTATGAGAGTTGTAAGACAGTGGTGAGGTGTGCTGTAAGTGTGACAAAGGAGTTCAAGGTGGAAGTGGGACTGCATCAAGGATCGTTGAGATGAGCAGGTTGACAGATGAGATTAGACAGGAATCTCCATGGACTATTATGTTTGCAGATGATATTGTGATCGGAGGTGAGAGTAGGGAGCTGGTGGAAGAAAACCTAGAAAGATGGAGGTAAGTCCTTCAAAGGACAGGAAGGAAGATTAGCTGTAGCAAGACAGAATACATCTGTGTGAATGAAAGGAGCCAAAGTGCATCTGTGAGGCTATAAGGAGCAGAGATAGAGAAGACAGAGGATTTTAAGGACTTAGTGGACTCAATGGTGAGTGTAGACACGAGGTGAAGACACATGTCCAAGCAGGTTGGAACAGGTAGAGAAAATGTTAGGTGTGTTATTTGTTGAGAGTTTTGACGAGATGGAAAAGATGTACAAGGCGGTGGTAAGACCAGCGATGTTGTACGGTTTATAGACAGGAGGCAGAGCTGGTGGTAGCAGAGATGACGATGCTGAGGTTCTCTCTGGGAGAGAGGATGAAGGAACAGGAATGAGTACATCAGAGGGACAGCTCATGTTAGATGTTTTGGAGATAAAGTCATAGAGGCCAGAATGGGATGGTTTGGACATGTAGAGAGGAGGGACAGTGAGTACAGCAGCAAAAGGATGTTGATGGTGGAACTGCTAGACAGGAAGCCTAGAGGAAAACCAAAGAGGAGATTTATGGATGAAGTGAAAGAGGAAATGAAGGCAGATGGTGTGAGAGAAGAAGATACAGAAGATAGGAGACACATGCTAGGATAGGACAGAGGACTCACTGTGGCGACTGCCATGCTACCCACTCTTTCCCAGTTTTTTAAAGGGATATTAATGTTATCTTATGTAAATTTCTGACTTTGAAAAGTAATTAAAAGATCTGTGACTATTCTGCCTTTTTGTAAGTATAAAGAATTTTGGTAATCCTAACTGACTTAAAACATCAAACCTTTAGTCTAACGTATGGTGAGGCATTGACACAAAAGGATAGATAAAAGCATACATACACTGTATGTAAACATCTGGTTTCAGTTGTAACAAGATGCTACATTATCATTTAATGATTTCAAGCTACATCTTTAAATAATTAAAGCAACATGCTGCAAGAGCTTCAATTTTTTTAATGCTTCAATGTTAATCCAGTAAAAGCACTGTAAAGACTACATTTTCTTCTCAAAAAGGGCAGAAAACACAGTCATCTTCAATAAATGAAAATATTATTGAAAAGTTTGTTTATTTCAGTAACTCAATTCATTAAGTTCAACAAAGACTGAAGCTTTCAAGCCTTTATTTCTTATAATTATGTTGATTTTCTGCTTACATATAATGAAAACACATTTGTTTTAAACATTTGTTTAAAATAAATTTCCATACAAAAATGTGGTTTTAATGAATACCGTATTTAATACCTGCTTAAAGGTTATCATCTTCAAAAGGTAGTTTATTCTGACAAACTAGCCCCATCAGAGCGATGATTGGATGTACTGGTAACTGCATAAATTACAGCTTAAATTGGCCCTCAAAAAAATTTTTTCTTAAAAGAAGAAAAAATGCTGAATACAGTTTTCCCTAATTTTACATTCCAATGAAAATTGGGATGTCAGTCAGCTGCAGTCCTTAACACATTTGGCATATTTCTTTTGTTCGTATTTCCCTAGTAAGGTGACTCTTCCAAATTTAAGATAGTTATGCCTGTATAGTACAACATTATAATTGAAACATACATATTTCAAAACCAAAAAGATGTTGTCATGCCATATGTTTGGAGTGCACAACTAGTGTTTATCTTAATTTTAAAGGTTTGCACCTGTTTTTATTAATATTGCAACACTTAACGATCCAAATCAGCCAACTTCCATTTAATTGGCTCATATTGGTCATTATCAGATCATATCAACAGGAATATGCTTTTTTCTTTTTATGAAATGCATCATATCTGAGGACTTATTAAACTCTTTTCAGACACATTTTGTTTGGAGTTTGGTGAAAGCCACATTACTGTTAAACATGTTATGCTTTAATGCAGACATTGTCTAATAATTCTTTAGTTTTCTCTTGACTTCAAAACTACTACCTCTATGCAGTGCATATTTTCCATTACAGTCAATATTGCTTAAATACATTTTTGGTACAAAACAAGCTTCATATATAATAACTTAAGTCTGTTCTTTATTTTATAAGTACTTCACATTTATTTTGATAAAATATAATTTAAAGAAAATCTTAGGAGACACATTGGATGCTCCTGCTAACCTTTTGAATTGCTGTTCTTAAAATAAAGTTTGGAGCTCAACTTCTGACACATCTTTGGACATAATAATTTATTATACTGAGCCTTTATTAGATGGATGGATGGTCTGTGTCTACTTATGTTGTTATTGATGACCTGCCTTGTGACTGCACCAAATTTAGTTTCATCGCACCTAATATTTGTTTCTTGCAGGCGTGCCTACACCCAGCCCAGAGGTCCTGCGACATACTCTGAACATGCTGGTGCGAGAGAGGAAGATATATCCAACTCCAGAGGGCTACTTCATCGTCACTCCCCAGACGTACTTTATCACTCCCTCCCTCATCAGAACAAACAACAAGTGGTATCACATGGAGGATCGGCTGCCAGAGCGTCAGCAGCAGCAACAGCCACAGAACTGCACCTCGCCTCAGTCTGGAAACGTCACACCGTCCACACCGGGCTGCCTGAGAGAGAGGCCTCCTCGCAAGAACCACAGTGACTCATACAACTCCTATCGTGACGACCAGTCAAGACTTCATGGCTCTGCGCTCCAAAGTAAGTCACCCAAGGAGCACAAGGGAGATTCCTATCAAAACAAGCCACCCAAGGATCAGAATGGCGGGGAGACTCTTCCGAGCACGTCAGCCAAGGAACACCGAGGAGAGCCGCCATCATACCCCCATCCCCCAGCTCCCACTTCTCCTCCTATACAGTCACCGCCTGCTCAAGATCAAGCTGATAAGAGCAAAGGCATTACTTCTTTCCCTTATAAAGCTGACACTCTGACCAAAAAGAAAGAGGCAAGTGGTGGTGGAAGTGGTGAGAAGCAAGCCAAAAGGTTTGGTCTCAAACTTTTCAGACTAAGTTTCAAGAAGGATAAAATGCGACAGCTGGCTACCTTCTCAGCCCAGTTCCCCCCTGAGGAGTGGCCCCTACGTGACGAGGATGTGCCAACCACGCCTATTCCGCGGGAGGTGGAGATGGAGATAATTCGCAGGATCAACCCTGACCTAACAGTGGAGAATGTTGCGAGGCACACCGCTGTAATGAAGAGGCTGGAGGAAGAGCGTACACAAAAGAACAAGGCGGGATCTTCTGCCCAGCACAGTGCACGCAGCCGGAGGGGCAGGGGCCACCGGAGGGCGCCTCATGGTAAGTCTCGCTCTCACAGCAAACCAAGGACATCCAGGGGAGACCCATCTGAGGGTTCAAACTGGGATCTTGTGTTTATGGAAAGAGATTACCGCTTCTTTAGCCACTCGCTGGTTCGCTCGCCTCGGGAAGCTATGTACACTCTAGAGCGCAGGCGAAGTGGAGGTGCGACGTACCTGGTTCACAGTAACCCCAATATTACTGAATCGTACTGCCCGGTTACGCCCGAGTGGGATGTGTCTGGGGAGCTGGCCAAGAGACGAACTGAGATGCCCTTTCCTGAGCCTTCACGTGGAACATGTCAGTCCAGAGTGCAAAGAAGTCACAGCCACAATCAGGACAGGAAGTCTCGACATGAGAGGTCAGATCAAGCTAAGGAACGATCTCGGTCAATGGACAACTCTCTCAAGGGCCCGTCACTGGGCGCGCCAGAAGACTTTGAACCCAGTCTGGAGGAGCGTAGTCATTACTACACTGATGATGGTACCCTACGGGCCACACAGAAATCCTCCCACTACTCAAGGATCATGTTCTCTGCTGCTAAGTTCCACTCCGACTTTAATGTGCCTGATTTGGGGAAAGGGAGTCTGGACGAGTCTAGGATCCGGAGTACAATGGAAAGGAACAAAAGCAGAGACAGCTTGCCGACGTACAATGAGCTAATGGGACTTTCTCCTAAGCCCTCTACAGATGAGTACTTCCAGTGCAATACATCAAATGAAACAATCCTTACTGCCCCTTCGCCTCAGGCAAAATCAGAATATGACACATTAACCTCATCAGGGGGAATCCGAAAGGGCTCTCCAGCTGACCGGCAAACTCCTCACCTTACCTCTCCTCATACAATGGAGTACAAAGAGGACATGTCGGCAGCAAAGGGACAGAGCGGTTCAGCGCGACTGACGCCAAGCCAGACGCCAGAACCAGTACAAAATGCCCGTTTGACACCACACCAACACAATGTAGATCCCGGAGGGGGAGGAGGCAGTTTGGTGATTAAGAGGAAGGAGATTTTCAGCAAGGACACTCTGTTCAAACCTCCACATAATGCCTTGTCCCCTGGCTATGTGGACAGCAGCTACACCAAGTCTGGCACATTGCGGAAAGCCTCACATGCCAAATCAACAGAGGCCCTAGACAATCCTGAGCCCCAGCAGCCTTCCAATTCAGCCACTTCCTCAGCATCACCTGCAGTTTTACAGAGCAGCTTAGAGCCAACAGTCCCCTCTGCCTCCTTTGACTATTACAACGTATCGGACGATGAGGAGGAGGAAGAGGCAGAGGAGGACTCGCACAAAGAGTTGGCCACAGCAGAGGACAGCAAAGACCATGGGGAAGGAGGAGGAAATGTTGGAGGCAGCAGCGGTGGTGGAGGAGAAGGAACCATGCAGTGGCTTCTGGAACGGGAGAAGGAGCACGATTTGCAGCGGAAACTTGAGACCAATCTGACCCTGCTCAGCCCCAAGGAGACGGAAAACAGCAGCAGTCAGAAGTCGGCGCACTCTGCCCGTTTGGACAGCATGGACAGCAGCAGTGTCACGGTGGACAGTGGCTTCAACTCTCCCAGGTAAGAGCAAAAGAGAAATATGCATTCTTCAAAACTTGACAAACTAGAAGACAATGTCCTCAAAGTGTCAGGTCCATCTGTTTGTGGTCAAATCACAACGATTTTGAAATGTCAGACCCATATACAAGCATCAAATATATGTATTTTAGAAGTCATGACACTCTTTTTGACACACTCTTCCAGTGTTGTTCAATCACATGCTAGTACTTTTTTAAAACTTCATCTTGGACATGGCAATCCTAAGTGTTTAAAAATAAGAAGCCTTTCAAGAAGCAATAGAAATCTAGCTTGTTTTCATTTAAGCAAATGAAATGATTTATAAGTCTATACAAACACTTTATAAACCCACAAAGACCTTTGGAAATAGACCGCAGACCACACGCAACCCTACAGAGATTAAGTGGGTATAGGCAATGGACGGATGGATGAAAATGATTGAATCAATAATTAAATTTGAAATTTTGTCTTTTCTCTGTTATGTGGATAATGTAGATTTGTACCTTAACTCTAAAAAAAACCTTTAAAACGTCCAAATCCAGGATGCTCCATGTCAGCCACATGATGAAAACTCAAAAGGATTAAACAGAGCAACTTAGCTGCCAAAGTACGACTCTCTTTAGATAACAAGTTGCAAGTTTAATGAGCAGCCGAAATAGTTTTCTTATAAATAACATATTTCCCATTTTATGATTACTCTAACTTCATTTTTAAGCACCCAATCAATATTTAAAGGAGCTAACTCTTCTCCTCTCAGTGAGAACTTTCACATCGAAGAGAGAGACTGAATGATTAAAGATGAATTGGTGGCTTGAGATGATGACAGTTGAGCTTGCTACATACTCGGCGAGAACTGAGAAATACATTTTTGTTCTTGGGGTGGCAAGGACAACAAAAAAGTTTGATTTGGCTCTGTCCATTCATAGTTCACAAGAAGCTCAGCTGCCAAACTCCTGAAGTCCCCCCGCTATACCACACGTCACAATGGCATTAAGAATGTGGAAATTTTACAGACAAAACCACAATGCAGTAAACGAGAAGAGGGGAGCAACATTTTAGAATCTTGTTGTTATTTGCGGTTGTTGAAGATTGATTGGGGTATGTGTCAAAGTGGGGCAAGTGAGTCAAAGTGGCATGTTCTGCCGCTTAAGCCACCAGAGTTGAACAGGGCAAATACAGTGTTTAGTTCGACGGATGCATGAAACATTTCGGCTTTTCCAACTTAAACACGTCCATCCAAATCCTGACCAATTACACAACAGTAGTTGGACAGCCTGCGGAATAAAAGTTCTGCTCAGAGAGATTGTGCTGAGAACAAGAAGCGAGAGCTCTCAGAGCAGCGCTGCGAAAACAAAACTATGTCATTTTGTTCTCGCAGCTTGGGGAGCGAGAACAAATTTCTTGCTTTTCAGAGTATGTTGCAGCCTTTACTTTGAATTGGCACTATGAAAATTAACTCTTCTGAATTAAATGGGAGTGTTAGGTATGTGCATTTACTAATTGGAAAAAGTTGGATTGTTCAGTTTTCTGACTGGCTGGTCACTGGTCAGAAGCAATCAAGGAGAAAATCACCAAATTCTGGTCAGTTGATTTTGCATTAGATCTCTAAATTACTCAACTTGGAGGATAAAGAATTGTCATTTATGTTTGATAAACTATGCCATTTTTAAATATTTAGCTGACATTGCCAGAGATTACACCATATGGTAACAAGGTTATATGAGTCACCAATTGTCCACTTAGCGCTTGGTTTGTGGAGATTTGTGAGGGGCGGGGGATGGACAGGGGATGGGTACAGAGCATTGTGTGGTGCAGCACTGCACAGCTCAAAGGAGGAGCTCATGCCTGGTCATTGGGCTTTCCATGTCCGTCAAGCTAATAACAGCTAGCATTGGCTTATGTTGCCTGGGAGGTTTACTACTAAACTATCATATAAACTTTTTTTTGTGTTGCTCTCAAACATCAAGGCATCTATTATTTTGACAGCCCCACTATATACCATCTTTGGTATCACTAGCATAAGTAATTGGAATAAACGTGAGATCGGACTAAAAATGTGTCATGTAAACAGCCAGTTGGAATATTCTGATCAGATTCAACTGGATCGAAATTAAATTGTAATGTAACTAAGAGAAGTTGAATACTGGATTTTGATTGGCAATACGATCGGCATGCATGTAAACACTTGTCAGAAGCAAGTTTCTCTGGATATAGCAAGCTGACCTTAGCCCCACATCAAAGTGGCATATGTCTGAGTGGCTAGACGCTGTATTGCTGTGTGCTGTGTGCGCAATACAGCTTTTACATTAGAAACATTAAAGAGGTCAAAATTGTTAAGCACCTTGATGTAGCTTAATTAAGGAGTTCAGTACTGTCTTAACCGTAATTAGAACCTGGGGCAAGTCCATCCTGGGCACTTAGAAGACAAACAGACTCATACACTGCTTTGTTTGAAATTTTTTGTTGTATAGCAAAGATGGGAGTACTTTTTCTGTGTTTTTTTTAACTCTGCGTATGTCAGTGGTTCTATTCTGAATAAAGCCAGGTGCATATAAAAGCAAATCATGATCAGATTAACTGATTGTGTGCCTGTATAAACGGCACAATCCAGTTATTTTTTTTATTTTTGAGTCGCCATAGCAAAATTTTGTGCATGTAAACATAGCTGCTGTTATTGGTGAATAAAAAATGTATTTACAGAGGTGTCAAGTTACATGCAAAGTAACTTTGAGATTTATGTAAAAAAGGGGTTGGGGGGGTTGGTCTGCGCATCGCTGTCAGGGTGGGGTGATGATGGTGGTGGTGGGGGGCATGCAGTGAACAGATCCCTCGCTGCCCATGTGGCTTTGTTATCTTTCCGCGTGTGAAATGTTATGTGCGGTGTGTGTGAGAAGCCAGGAAAATGCATATGTCTCATGCTCATTGCGTGAGACTTGACAGCTCTGTATTTAAAATAAAAAAAAACAATGCTTAGCCTGACGGGGAGTCAAGTAAAGTCTGGTGGCACACCAGGCTTATAATACAGTTGGGGATAACCTGTTTTTGGTTGTGTTGGCAGGCTGATTGGTGGATCAATTGTTAGACATTATGCCTTCCAGCAAGAAATTCCTGGGTGGTTTAGATCAAAGCTTATTTATGTGTTAGAATCACTTGATAGGACTTGATATTGCTGTTTGCAGACACCTCCATCAAAAGTAACTGAGCTTTAGCTCTTTTTTTTTGGCAAAAAGCACGACCAAAACTTATAAGTGTCTAGATTTCAAAGCTAGCAAAGACTTGACTCTTTAGTTGCAGCAAAAACTAGTCCTCCTCAGGGAGGGTCAGTACAAATAGATGCCACACTTTTAGAGAATTTTTCAGGAGAAAAACACCTCCCGGCTGAAAGAAAATATGGTTAAAACCTAAGTCCGCCACAGGTATGAATAATTTAGGGTGTAGCTGTATATACAAAAACTTGGAATTTTGTCGTATTGAAAACTGGCTGTATGGTAAAGTCTGAAAAGTCAAACATTTTTTGGAACAAATTTTTCTCAAACAAGACCTGGACATGATTAAATAATCAACACCTAACCCTGTCTGAAATGAGTTTAACATGTAAATAATCACCTAGGTTAGTAAACAAGGCAATGAATACAATAACATTTTTAAAATTTTAGTTATTTTAACTTGAAAGAAGCTAGCTTTAGTCTTGGTCCTGCCCTGACTGGCCAATAGCAGAAAAAATAATCTGTTTCATCAGAGTTTAAAACCACGTTATCAGGGGTAGAATCAGGTCTTGAGCCACAATAACTCATGATTTTAAAACATCATAATATTTCTCATCTGTCTTATGATACTTTTAGCATAAATTTGTGTGGCTTAGTTTAGCTGAATTAGTAAAATTTCCATTTGCTAAATTAGCCAAATTAGGTTTAAAGATTTCCTCAAAAACTCTAAATGAAACAGAATTTGCACATTTTTATTCAAATGAATTGTCTGAATAATAAATAGAATACTTGAACTAAAAAACTTGGTAGCTGCAACCATAGATTTTATAGCATTTCTAAAAGTTGGTATATCATTCCTTGTCTAAAGTTAAAGCAATGTTTTAAGAACTATGGACTGGAATTGTTCATCTGCTAGTCAAAATCTAAAATACTTAAATTGATCATACCTGAACTAGATAATGGAATTGATTAAACCGAAGAACTACTTGGCTAAATTAGCATTAGCTACATTACATCATTCTTACTCTTCTCAACGAACAGTCAATGCTGCTGGGGGGCGTTCCCTAAACATATTAGGGTTGGGGAAGTTTCTTCCTCTGTCCATTACAAGTAAACACAGATGACAAAGTCTGTAAATTTGATCATGCAGTCTAGTCTATCAGACGACTAATAACTCCTCATTGAAGAGTTAACAGCATCCTGGACACCCAATCGAAAAGATAAACTAAGACTGAGTGACAGACAAGATAATGTTTTTTGCTTTATTTAAGATTATGCTAAAGTTTACATGCAATTCCAATTTTGGCAATTTTATTTTTGTAAGGGAAGTGTTGTTAATAGACTATGGTATGCTATATAATGGGAGTTTTCAGACCCCTCTAGGAGCTCTTTAAAAATAAAAATAAGTGAAATCTAGGATTTTTCTTTGTGTGTGGCATTATTAGAAACTTTTGGAGAGTGATGTGAAGCCTTATTGTTCTTCTGAATGGCCAGTGACAACTGTTGTGACCTCTCACTCTGCTAAAGCACTCAGAGGCAGCCCAACAGTCCTTTCTGGTTGGAGCCTGTTCGCATTTAAACTGCAAATTAATTGCACATCTGTGAAGCCTCTGCTGATTTGTCACGTTTCAGTCAAGTTTGGATATGAATGTAAGGTTTTCTTTGTCTAAAATAATTTCTGCATGGACTGATGATGAGTGTCCAGTGTGAACCCCGTCTCTCGCCGCTAGAGATAGTCAGCAGCCCCCCACAACCCCGAATGGATAAATGTGTATAGGTGATGATGGATGGACATTAATGCAACAAAATTAACAAGTGCAGTTCTATTGTTTCTTAGGGTAAACTGGTATTGTAAATGTAGATTTTTATACAAGAATAAGGTTGTTGTGGTTAAAAATAATAATTTAGTTACCATGATTCAAAGCTTTAATGATACTAGGCTTAAGAAAACTAAACCAAAAAACTAAACAAATGCAATTATTGAACTACAATAACTACATGGTTTCTTTTGGGTCACTTTACCAGGTCTGAATCCCTAATAAAGCATTTAAGAGTTTTTACTCACTTTTTGTCTCCCTCATGACGTTCTTTCCCTTAACTACAGTATTTTATCACAATCTTATGCAGATGGACAATTTTGGACATTAGGTGATGATCATTTAGTGACTAGATGACATCATCTTGCGACTTTTAGGACAGCCAATAAGGGCTTTTCTTCCTGAGGAGTTGGCAACATTGATTCTGGACACCCTTAGAAAAGATAAACAGACAGGACCAAAACATTTTGTAATAACTGTCGGAAAGTCACCAAAGCTGATTAATGATGTGGAAGTTATCTGATTCTATGTCCTCCCTTTGCAATTCAGCATCTAGACTGTTTTTACTAGTCCAATCGGAATTATATTTACAGATTGTTTAGAAACGCAGGCAGAACGAATGTTCTATATTGTTTTTTAAAGCAATGTTAAAGTTGGCATTTGTTTTTTTAGCTTCCAATTTGCCGCTAACCTAACTGCTTGAAAACAGAATTGGCTTTATTTGTCTAAATTTGCTAAATTAGCACTAGCTAATTGAGTCAAATTAGCATCACATAGTCCCACAGTACGTTAAAAAAATCATAGCGTGTCATCATTGTGTGCATCTGGTTTAAAAAATGAAATGTGTTACAGACAAGACAAAAATGTGTAGTAATAACTGAAGTTATGTTATAGTTAGCCCAGTTATACTTCTAAATACTTTTAGTTCAGTCAAACTGAACTGAAAATGTAGATAGATTTACTCTATGGGAGCGCCACACTGCCTCTTGTCAATTTGTCAGTTAGGGTCTTTAGCACACAGTGAATGCTTCTTGTTGAAGCAAGACAGAAAAATTTACCGGACTTCAGCGTTAGGTAGTTTTATCATTAGAACTGGCGATTCTGAATAGAACAGGTTCATAAAGGATTGATGGGCTGCATGCTTTGGAGCAATCACCAAGGATCAATTGGCAACAGTGTCAGTTGTTCAATAGGAAATACTTGGGTCGTATGTTTCAGCATGTGTCTTATTCTAATAATGTGGCTTGCCCCAATTATGTGCATCTTCTTATCTCCTGAGTTCCATCTTTCATTTTTATCTAGGGCTGGACGATACGGCCAAAACTTATATACAAGATATATTTCTTATTATCGTTGATATAATATAATTAGGATATCGATATAAACAAAATAAAAGCAGCAGAAAGGCTTCCAAAAATGCCCACAACACATGCCTGTATAAACAATTATTTTGCCACGTTCATAAAACGGCAACAATATAAAATTTTATAAATGTTTGCTTTAAAAAATAAAACACATAACACCTGGAAAGTCAGGCTGAAATCATAGACTGTAATATATATTGAAATTTTGGAAATGTCATATCACCGTTATTGAATAAAGTTATGTTGTGATATATATTGATATCGAATTATTGCCCACCCCTAATTTCACCTTTGTTAAGGTATTCATATAACTGCAGCAAACCAATGAATTGTTTTTTTTGGGAGCCTTTTCTCTTTATGGAATAATCTAGGCTTTTTATGCATTACAATGTATTTTATTGGTTTGAGGGATTTCTGCAAATGTCACAACATGCTTGCTCAGGAGCGGAGATTGCTGTAAAGTCAGTGATGTATTCGGCTGGGCTTCCCTTGACAGATAACGTCTTAAAAAATTAAAAACACAATGTTACTGTATTGTTTTATAATTAGAATTGAAATTAACTGTATGTAATGACATTTTAATCGGTCTGATTGTATTAGATTTATTTGATTATATTTTGATTTTGTTTACTTGCTAATTAAGGTTACAAACCCAACCTGTGAAAAAGTAGTAACCCCTCTTTCTTAAAACAGGAATTAAAAGCATAATTAGTTTCCCTAACTGCACTCAGGCCCAGCTGTACAATGAAGATATCACTTAAAACCTCTGAGAAGATGAGGAGGGCTAAAATATGTCAAAAAGCAATGAAGAGATAGGATAACATATGAAACAAGCAGTCTGGAATCGATTAAAATCTATTTATAAGGCTTTGAGACGTCAGCAAACCACAGTGAGAACCTTTTTCCACTGATGGAGAAAAGACAGAACAATGGTGAACCTCTCCAGGAGTGGCCAGCCTACAAAGATTGCTCCAAAAGCACATTAACCGCTCATCCTGGAAGTCCCAACAAAACCCAGATCAGCATCTAAATAATAGATGGATGAAATATTTGGTGGACTGATGGAGCAAAAACTGGACTTTTTAAAGTCTAAAACTAGCACAGCATTTCAAAAATATAACACCACACAAACAGCATGGGTCTTTTTTTTAACTGGTAACAGATGTGGATCATTTCCTGTGATTGATTGAACCATGAATTCTGCTGTCTACCATAAAATCCAGTATAAGAATAACCAGCAATCATTTTGTGAGCTAAAGCTAAAGTGCTTTTAGATTATGCAGCAGAACATTGATCCAAAGAACAGCACTAATTCCACCTCATAATATCTCAAAAGATAAGCCCAACAAAATGAATGTTTTTAAATGGCCTATTTTAAAGTTCTGACTTAAATCAGATTGAGATGGTTTTAAATGACCTTAAGACAAGCTGTTATTGCTCGGAAACCCTGAATTAAAACGATTCTGCAGTAAAAATCAGCAACTATTGCAAACACTTGATGGCAGTT
>NC_046365.1:35510876-35606165 GCF_011125445.2 Fundulus heteroclitus
AACAAAAGCAGAGACAGCTTGCCGACGTACAATGAGCTAATGGGACTTTCTCCTAAGCCCTCTACAGATGAGTACTTCCAGTGCAATACATCAAATGAAACAATCCTTACTGCCCCTTCGCCTCAGGCAAAATCAGAATATGACACATTAACCTCATCAGGGGGAATCCGAAAGGGCTCTCCAGCTGACCGGCAAACTCCTCACCTTACCTCTCCTCATACAATGGAGTACAAAGAGGACATGTCGGCAGCAAAGGGACAGAGCGGTTCAGCGCGACTGACGCCAAGCCAGACGCCAGAACCAGTACAAAATGCCCGTTTGACACCACACCAACACAATGTAGATCCCGGAGGGGGAGGAGGCAGTTTGGTGATTAAGAGGAAGGAGATTTTCAGCAAGGACACTCTGTTCAAACCTCCACATAATGCCTTGTCCCCTGGCTATGTGGACAGCAGCTACACCAAGTCTGGCACATTGCGGAAAGCCTCACATGCCAAATCAACAGAGGCCCTAGACAATCCTGAGCCCCAGCAGCCTTCCAATTCAGCCACTTCCTCAGCATCACCTGCAGTTTTACAGAGCAGCTTAGAGCCAACAGTCCCCTCTGCCTCCTTTGACTATTACAACGTATCGGACGATGAGGAGGAGGAAGAGGCAGAGGAGGACTCGCACAAAGAGTTGGCCACAGCAGAGGACAGCAAAGACCATGGGGAAGGAGGAGGAAATGTTGGAGGCAGCAGCGGTGGTGGTGGAGAAGGAACCATGCAGTGGCTTCTGGAACGGGAGAAGGAGCACGATTTGCAGCGGAAACTTGAGACCAATCTGACCCTGCTCAGCCCCAAGGAGACGGAAAACAGCAGCAGTCAGAAGTCGGCGCACTCTGCCCGTTTGGACAGCATGGACAGCAGCAGTGTCACGGTGGACAGTGGCTTCAACTCTCCCAGGTAAGAGCAAGCGAGAAATGTGCATTCTTCAAAACTTGACAAACTAGAAGAAAATGTCCTCAAAGTGTCAGGTCCATCTGTTTGTGGCCAAATCACAACGATTTTGAAATGTCAGACCCATATACAAGCATCAAATATATGTATTTTAGAAGTCATGACACTCTTTTTGACACACTCTTCCAGTGTTGTTCAATCACATGCTAGTACTTTCTTAAAACTTCATCTCAGACATGGCAATCCTAAATGTTTAAAAATAAGAAGCCTTTCAAGAAGCAATAGAAATCTAGCTTGTTTTCATTTAAGCAAATCAAATGATTTATAAGTCTATACAAACACTTTATAATCCCACAAAGACCTTTGGAAATAGACCGCAGACCACACGCAACCCTACAGAGATTAAGTGGGTATAGGCAATGGACGGATGGATGAAAATGATTGATTCAATAATTAAATTCTAAACTTTGTCTTTTCTCTGTTTTGTGAATAATGTAGATTTGTAGCTTAACTCTAAAAAAAACCAAATCCAAAATCCAAATCCAGGATGCTCCATGTCAGCCAGACAATGAAAACTCAAAAGGATTAAACAGAGCAACTTAGCTGCCAATGTACGACTCTCTTTAGATAACAAGTTGCAAGTTAAATGAGCAGCCGAAATAGTTTTCTTATAAATAACATATTTCCCATTTTCTGATTACTCTAACTTCATTTTTAAGCACCCAATCAATATTTAAAGGAGCTAACTCTTCTCCTCTCAGTGAGAACTTTCACATCGAAGAGAGAGACTGAATGATTAAAGATGAATTGGTGGCTTGAGATGATGACAGTTAAGCTTGCTACATACTTGGCGAGAACTGAGAAATAATTTTTTGTTCTCGGGGTGGCAAGGACAACAAAAAAAGTTTGATTTGGCTCTGTCCATTCATAGTTCACAAGAAGCTCAGCTGCCAAACTCCGTCCCCCCCCGCTATACCACACGTCACAATGGCATTAAGAATGTGGAAATTTTACAGAAAAAAACACAACGCAGTAAGCGAGAAGAGGAGAACAACATTTTAGAATCTTGTTGTTTTTTGCGGTTGCTGAAGATTGATTGGGACAAGTGAGTCAAAGTGGCATGTTCGGCCGCTTAGGCCACCAGAGTTTAACAAGGCAAATACAGTGTTTAGTTCGACGGATGCATGAAACATTTCCGCTTTTCCAACTTAAACACGTCCATCCAAATCCTGACCAATTACACAACAGTAGTTGGACAGCCTGCGAAAAAAAAGTTCTGCCCAGAGAGATTGTGCTGAGAACAAGAAGCGAGAACTCTCAGAGCAGCGCTGCAAAAACAAAACTATGTCATTTTGTTTTCGAAGCTTGGGGAGCGAGAACAAATTTCTTGCTTTTCAGAGTATGTTGCAGCCTTTACTGTGAATTGGCACTATGAAAATGAACTCTTCTGAATTAAATGGGAGTGTTAGGTATGTGCATTTACTAATTGGAAAAAGTTGGATTGTTCAGTTTTCTGACTGGCTGGTCACTGGTCAGACGCAATCACAGAAAATCACCAAATTCTGGTCACCAGTTGATTTTGCATTAGATCTCTAAATTACTCAACTTGGATGATAAAGAATTGTCATTTATGTTTGATAAACTATGCCATTTTTAAATATTTAGCTGACATTGCCAGAGATTACACCATATGGTAACAAGGTTATATGAGTCACCAATTGTCCACTTAGCGCTTGGTTTGTGGAGATTTGTGAGGGACGGGGGATGGACAGGGGATGGGTACAGAGCATTGTGTGGTGCAGCACTGCACAGCTCAAAGGAGGAGCTCATGCCTGGTCATTGGGCTTTCCATGTCCGTCAAGCTAATAACAGCTAGCATTGGCTTATGTTGCCTGGGAGGTTTAATACTAAACTATCATATAAACTTTTTTTTTGTGTTGCTCTCAAACATCAAGGCATATATTATTTTGACAGCCCCACTATATACCATCTTTGGTATCACTAGCATAAGTAATTGGAATAAACGGGAGCTCGGACTAAAAATGTGTCATGTAAACATGCCAGTCGGAATATTCTGATCAGATTCAACTGGATCGAAATTAAATTGTAATGTAACTGAGAGAGGTTGTATACTGTATGTTGATTGGCAATACGATCGGCATGCATGTAAACACTTGTCAGAATCAAGTTTCTCTGGATATAGCAAGCTGACCTTAGCCCCACATCAAAGTGGCATATGTCTGAGTGGCTAGACGCTGTATTGCTGTGTGCTGTGTGCGCAATACAGCTTTTACATTAGAAACATTAAAGAGGTCAAAATTGTTAAGCACCTTGATGTAGCTTAATTAAGGAGTTCAGTACTGTCTTAACCGTAATTAGAACCTGGGGCAAGTCCATCCTGGGCACTTAGAAGACAAACAGACTCATACACTGCTTTGTTTGAAATTTTTTGTTGTATAGCAAAGACGGGAGTACTTTTTCTGTGTTTTTTTTTTTAACTCTGCGTATGTCAGTGGTTCTATTCTGAATAAAGCCAGGTGCATATAAAGGCAAATCATGATCAGATTAACTGATTGTGTGCCTGTGTAAACGGCACAATCCAGTTATTTTTTTTTATTTTTGAGCCGCCATAGCAAAATTTTGTGCATGTAAACATAGCTGCTGTTACTGGTGAAAAAAAATGTATTTACAGAGGTGTCAAGTTACATGCAAAGTAACTTTGAGATTTATTTAAAAAAGGGGTTGGGGGGGTTGGTCCGCGCATTGCTGTCAGGGTGGGGTGATGATGGAGGTAGTGGGGGGCATGCAGTGAACAGATCCCTCGCTGCCCATGTGGCTTTGTTATCTTTCCGCGTGTGAAATGTTATGTGCGGTGTGTGTGAGAAGCCAGGAAAATGCATATGTCTCATGCTCATTGCGTGAGACTTGACAGCTCTGTATTTAAAATAAAAAATAAATCAATGCTTAGCCTGGCGGGGAGGCAAGTAAAGTCTGGTGGCACACCAGGCTTATAATACAGTGGGGGAGAACCTGTTTTTGATTGTGTTGGCAGGCTGATTGGTGGATCAATTGTTAGACATTATGCCTTCCAGCAAGAAATTCCTGGGTGGTTTAGATCAAAGCTTATTTATGTGTAAGAATCACTTGATAGGACTTGATATTGCTGTTTGCAGACACCTCCATCAAAACTAACTGAGCTTTAGCTCTTTTTTTTTTGGCAAAAAGCACGACCAGTGTCTAGATTTCAAAGCTAGCAAAGACTTGACTCTGTAGTTGCAGCAAAAACTAGTCTTCCTCAGGGAGGGTCAGTACAAATAGATGCCACACTTTTAGAGAATTTTTCAGGAGAAAAACACCTCCCGACTGAAAGAAAATATGGTTAAAACCTAAGTCCGCCACAGGTATGAATAATTTAGGGTGTAGCTGTATATACAATAACTTGGAATTTTGTCTTATTTGAAAACTGGCTGTATGGTAAAGTCTGAAAAGTCAATAATTTTTTGGAACAAATTTTTCTCAAACAAGACCTGGACATGATTAAATAATCAACACCTAACCCTGTCTGAAATGAGTTTAACATGTAAATAATCACCTAGGTTAGTAAATAAGGCAATGAATACAATAAAAAAAATTAAATTTTAGTTATTTTAACTTGGAAGAAGCTAGCTTTAGTCTTGGTCCTGCCCTGACTGGCCAATAGCAGAAAAAATAATCTGTTTCATCAGAGTTTAAAACCACATGTTATCAGGGGTAGAATCAGGTCTTGAGCCACAATAACTAATGATTTTAAAACATTATAATATTTCTCATCTGTCTTATGATACTTTTAGCATAAATTTGTGTGGCTTAGTTTAGCTGAATTAGTCAAATTTCCATTTGCTAAATTAGCCAAATTAGGTTTAAAGATTTCCACAAAAACTCTAAATGAAACAGAATGTGCACATTTTTATTCAAATGAATTGTCTGAATAATAAATAGAATACTTGAACTAAAAAACTTGGTAGCTGCAACCATAGATTTTATAGCATTTCTAAAAGTTGGTATACCATTCCTTGTCTAAAGTTAAAGCAATGTTTTAAGAACTATGGACTGGAATTGTTCATCTGTTAGTCAAAATCTAAAATACTTAAATTGGTCATACCTGAACTAGATAATGGATTTGATTAAACCGAAGAACTACTTGGCTAAATTAGCATTAGCTACATTAGCTATCATTCTTACTCTTCTCAACAAACAGTGAATGCTGCTGGGGGCCCTTCCCTAAACATATTAGGGTTGGGAAAGTTTCTTCTTCTGTCCATTACAAGTAAACACAGATGACAATGTCTGTAAATTTGATCATGCAGTTCAGTCTATCAGCTTTTAAGACGACTGATAACTCCTTTTCTCATTGAAGCGGTAACAGCATCCTGGACACCCAATCGAAAAGATAAACTAAGACTAAGTGACAGACAAGATAATGTTTTTTGCTTTATTTAAGATTATGCTAAAGTTTACATGCAATTCCAATTTTGGCAATTTTATTGTTGTAAGGGATGTGTTGTTAATAGACTATGGTATGCTATATAATGGGAGTTTTCAGACCCCTCTAAGAGCTCTTTAAAAATAAAAATAAGGGAAATCTAGGATTTTTCTTTGTGTGTGGCATTATTAGAAATTTTTGGAGACTGATGTGAAGCCTTATTGTTCTTCTGAATGGCCAGTGACAACTGCTGTGACCTCTGGCTCTACTAAAGCACTCAGAGGCAGTCCAACAGTCCTTTCTGGTTGGAGCCTATTCGCATTTAGACTGCAAATTAATTGCACATATGTGAAGCCTCTGCTGATTCGTCACGTTTTAGTCAAGTTTGGATATGAATGTAAGGTTTTCTTTGTCTAAAATAATTTCTGCATGGACTGATGATGAGTGTCCAGTGTGAACCCCGTCTCTCGCCGCTAGAGATAGTCAGCAGCCCCCCACAACCCCGAATGGATAAATGTGTATAGGTGATGATGGATGGACATTAATGCAACAAAATTAACAAGTGCAGTTCTATTGTTTCTTAGGGTAAACTGGTATTGTAAATGTAGATTTTTATACAAGAATAAGGTTGTTGTGGTTAAAAATAATAATTTAGTTACCATGATTCAAAGCTTTAATGATACTAGGCTTAAGAAAACTAAACCAAAAAACTAAACAAATGCAATTATTGAACTACAATAACTACATGGTTTCTTTTGGGTCACTTTACCAGGTCTGAATCCCTAATAAAGCATTTAAGAGTTTTTACTCACTTTTTGTCTCCCTCATGACGTTCTTTCCCTTAACTACAGTATTTCATCACAATCTTATGCAGATGGCCAGTTTTGCACATTAGGTGATGATCATTTAGTGACTAGATGACATCATCTTGCGACTTTTGGGACAGCCAATAAGTGCTTTTCTTCCTGGGGAGTTGGCAACATTGATTCTGGACACCCTTAGAAAAAATAAACAGACAGGACCAAAACATTTTGTAATAACTGTCGGAAAGTCACCAAAGCTGATTAATGATGCGGAAGTTATCTGATATGTCCTCCCTTTGCAATTCAACATCTAGACTGTTTTTACTAGTCCAATCGGAATTATATTTACAGATAGTTTAGAAACGCAGGCAGAACGAATGTTCTATATTGTTTTTTAAAGCAATGTTAAAGTTGGCATTTGTTTTTTTAGCTTCCAATTTGCCGCTAACCTAACTGCTTGAAAACAGAATTGGCTTTATTTGTCTAAATTTGCTAAATTAGCACTAGCTAATTGAGTCAAATTAGCATCACAGAGTCCCACAGTACTTTAAAAAATCATACTGTGTCGTCATTGTGTGCATCTGGTTTAAAAATGAAATGTGTTACAGACAAGACAAAAATGTGTAGTAATAACTGAAGTTATGTTATAGTTTGCCCAGTTATACTTCTAAATACTTTTAGTGGTCAAACTGAACTGAAAATGTAGATAGATTTGCTCTATCTCTGGGAGCGCCACACTGCCTCTTGTCAATTTGTCAGTTGGGGCCTTTAGCACACAGTGAATGCTTCTTGTTGAAGCAAGACAGAACAATTTACCGGACTTCAGCGTTAGGTAGTTTTATCATTAGAACTGGCGATTCTGAATAGAACAGGTTCATAAAGGATTGATGGGCTGCATGCTTTGGAGCAATCACCAAGGATCAATTGGCAACAGTGTCAGTTGTTCACTAGGAAATACTTGGGTCGTATGTTTCAGCATGTGTCTTATTCTAATAATGTGGCTTGCCCCAATTATGTGCATCTTCTTATCTCCTGAGTTCCATCTTTCATTTTTATCTAGGGCTGGACGATACGGCCAAAACTTATATACAAGATATATTTCTTAATATCGTTCGATATAATATAATTAGGATATCGATATAAACAAAATAAAAGCAGCAGAAAGGCTTTAAAAAATGCCCACAACACATGCCTGTATAAACAATTATTTTGCCATGTTCATAAAACACCAACAATATAATATTTTATAAATGTTTGCTTTAAAAAATAAAACACATAACACCTGGAAAGTCAGGCTGAAATCATAGACTGTAATATATATTGAAATTTTGGAAATGTCATATCACCGTTATTGAATAAAATTATGTTGTGATATATATTGATATTGAATTATTGCCCACCCCTAATTTCACCTTTGTTAAGGTATTCATATAACTGCAGCAAACCAATGAATTGTTATATTTTTTTTGGGAGCCTTTTCTCTTTATGGAATAATCTAGGCTTTTTATGCATTACAATGTATTTTATCTGTTTGAGGGATTTCTGCAAATGTCACAACATGCTTGCTCAGGAGCGGAGATTGCTGTAAAGTCAGGGATGTATTCGGCTAGGCTTCCCTTGACAGATAACGTCTTACCAAATTAAAAACATAATTTTACTGTATTGTTTTATAACTAGGATTAAAAATTAACTGTATGTAATGACATTTGAATCGGTCTGATTGTATTAGATTTATTTGATTATATTTTGATTTTGTTTACTTGCTAATTAAGGTTACAAACCCAACCTGTGAAAAAGTAGTAACCCCTCTTTCTTAAAACAGGAATTAAAAGCATAATTAGTTTCCCTAACTGCACTCAGGCCCAGCTGTACAATGAAGATATCACTTAAAACCTCTGAGAAGATGAGGAGGGCTAAAATATGTCAAAAAGCAATGAAGAGATAGGATAACATATGAAACAAGCAGTCTGGAATCGATTAAAATCTATTTATAAGGCTTTGAGACGTCAGCAAATCACAGTGAGAACTTTTTTCCACTGATGGAGAAAAGATAGAACAATGGTGAACCTCTCCAGGAGTGGCCAGCCTACAAAGATTGCTCCAAAAGCACATTAACCGCTCATCCTGGAAGTCCCAACAAAACCCAGATCAGCATCTAAATAATAGATGGATGTCATATTCGGTGGACTGATGGAGCAAAAACTCGACTTTTTAAAGTCTAAAACTAACACAGCATTTCAAAAATATAACACCACACAAACAGCATGGGTCTTTTTTAAACTGGTAACAGATGTGGATCATTTCCTGTGATTGATTGAACCATGAATTCTGCTGTCTACCATAAAATCCAGTATAAGAATAACCAGCAATCATTTTGTGAGCTAAAGCTAAAGTGCTTTTAGATTATGCAGCAGAACATTGATCCAAACAGCAGCAATTCCACCTCATAATATCTCAAAAGATAAGCCCAACAAAATGAATGTTTTTAAATGGCCTATTTTAAAGTTCTGACTTAAATCAGATTGAGATGGTTTTAAATGACCTTAAGACAAGCTGTTATTGCTCGGAAACCCTGAATTAAAACGATTCTGCAGTAAAAATCAGCAACTATTGCAAACACTTGATGGCAGTTGCTGCATTAGAGGTACAACCATTAATAAGCTTAAGAAGGCAGTTGCTTTTTAACGTAGCTTCTGCCTTAGTAAATTAAATCAATAATTCTAAACTGCATTTTATTGTATTTACTCAGGTTATGTTAGAACTAGTGTTGCACCGATACCGATACCAGTATCGGCCGGGGCTCCGATCCAGCACTAAAATGGTGGTATCGGCATCGGTATAGATATTGGTGAGTACCAACAAATAGGGCACCGATACCATTTTCATGTTTGTATGTCGCTTGAACGCAACCTTCTCTCTCCCGACACTCACTAGTTCTACTGGATTCACTTTGTATTAATATTTTTCCTGCTTTACAAAGGTATCAGCTTGACAAAGCCATGATGGGAATTATTTTACATCCAAGTAGTATGCAGTTCTTCATATATACACGCACACATCAATTTCAAACAGATGGTATCGGCCAATACAGCACAGCCAGGTATCGGGTATCGGTATCGGGGCCAAAAAATGGCATCGGCGCAACACTAGTTAGAACATTGTGTTGATAATCTGACTAATTTAAGTGTAGCGAAAAAGTAAAAATAGAAAAAATATTTAATACTTATTTCCTGCACTGTAAATAGACAGAGTGGAATTGAGTGAAATCACATTTTCAAGCTAACTTTTTGTGTTTTGTTGTGCAGAACACGTGAAAGCCTTGCATCCAACACATCCAGCATTGTGGAAAGCAATAGACGGCAGAACCCGGCGCTGAGCCCAGGCCACATCGGCACCAGCGGTATTGGACTGCCATTCAGCTTTCGCGCCATCCCCGAGCCCCCCACCACGCAGCCTGAGAAACTGCAGAAGTCATCGAACTGCCTGGCCTCCATCACCAGCGTCTGACAGACAGCACGGACTGAGACGGCGATGGTGGTGGAGCCGAAGTGAGGTGTTTTCACAACCTTTTTTTTTTTTTTGTTTTTTGTTTTTTTGTTTTGTTTTTTTAAAAACCCTTGCGTTCCTCAACCAGTACACATATGAACACTCGACACATCTTCAGACTCCTGAGGATCCATTTACTGGGACTGTTAGAAAAACAGGCATGGCTTCAACAGACTGTTCCTACAGCATCAAGAACTTAACTGCAAAAAAAAAAAAAAAAAAAAGAGAAGAACAGAATATCAAGGCTGCAGCAGGTGCAGAAACCGACCTAAAGTACGTTGATTTTGGTGACATGGACTCTAGTTTGGCTTATATCAAGATCCTTGAATATTGGTATTGGAAAGTAGTAGACTATAGGATTCAAGTTACATTTGGAAATATCAAAAAAGCTTTTTATATTGCTTAACAATACATGTCCAATTAAATGTTCTCCTTCCTGAAATAGTGTTGAGTTCTCCAGGACAATTTAATGTATCAGCACAATGTCGAGATAATGAAAGTTGATCCTGAGAACAACGAATGAAAGATATAAAAACACAAATCACCTCAGATTTGTGTACCGCAATGCAAATTATGTATGTATACTCGATACTTTTGATATCCTAATTATTATAATGGTGGTATTAAAGATGCTATGTGACCAAATGGATGCTTGGATGGTTTTGAGCTTCCCGCCACCCACCCGCACAAACACATTACAATGCGCAACGTCCATTTATTGTCTGATCTAGACCTCGCAGTGTTAGGTGTGTGATTCGTTTGCTCGGTTTTTAAGCAGAAAAGTAACAAAAGAGCAAAAGAAATTTGGAAATTATGCAGCATGGGCCACTTTCAGCGTGAAGCTACAGCAAGTTCAGCAAAGTCTTTGTAAATAAGACGCCAGAGAAAGTGCTGGAGTGACTTTTCTCTGGCTGTATGAAACACAGGCATTGCTCCCCCTCCCCCACTTGTTTCTCTACACTGCTGGTCAGCAGGTCAAATCGTATTCTTTCTTGTATCCCTTTGTAGCAAGAAAGTTAGAGTTGTCTGTTTGGAAATGTTTTCCAGTCACAACAATGGCGTCAAAGTTTAAAAATTAAAGTGGAGCCTTGTGTCACTGTTAAGTTAATCCTGTTTAAAATATTTGTTTGTTGGGCAGCTTTTAATATCAGAGCACAAAATTCAGTTTCTGAGGAAATTTTGACTTTACATCTGATCAACAAAAAGAAGGATTTTTACACCAGAAATGTCAGCCTAATGACAGTTATGTTCATTTAGTGTGCAGTAAATGTACTCAGTGCTTGTTTGGGGCTCCTTTTCCTTCTGCTCAGGTGTTTAGTAACCCCAGGTAGCTTTAATTGAGGCTTATAGCTGGTCTGCATTCTTGCTACTGGTGTCTCTCATCTTCATCAGTTAAGTCTGCTGGCCAACAGTAACACCATGGTCATTAAACCAGATTTTGGTACCTTTGGCGGTGTGGGTAGGTGCCGAGTCCTGCAGGAAAATAAAATCATCCCCTCCATAAAGCATGTCAGCTGATGTGGTCTGCAGTTTCCTGGTGGAATGCAGTGTTGACTGTGGACTTCAGAAAACCCAGTGGACCAGAACCATCAGATGACACGGCATCCCGAATCATCACTGGCTGTGGACACTTCACTCGGGACTTCAAACAATGTGGGTCCAGTACCTCTCCACTCTTCTCTCTATTGAACCTTGATCTACAGATAAACCACAACACGTACTTTAATCTTAAAAGATTTTTTTCTTTTCTGATGCTGTCTCTACTTTAGGGGTGAAATGCAGCAGTTGTGGCCCATTACCTGGATACATCTGTCTGGAGCAGCTCTTGAAGTTTAGTCCACATCGTGTGACTCTTGCCCACACTCTTGAATGAGCCTTGCTTCACTGTTCTCTCAAGGCATCTTTTTTTGCCACATGTTTTCCTTCCACTCAACATTCCATTAAGATGCATGAATAGCCAGCTTCTTTAACAACGACCTTCGGTGGTTTACCCTCCCTGTGAATGTTTTGATGACTGGCAGCTGGAAATTATCAAGTTCTCAGTCTTCCCCTTGATTGGTTATTAAAAATATTTTTTTTATTGTTCTTATGTAATAGTCTGATTTTCTGAGAAGCTGGATGATATTCTAATTGATTGAGAGGCAGCTGCACCTGCCAGTGCCTACCATGATAGATACTTTCTTAGCTTAAGTACTTCCAGATTGCAATAAGCTGCTCCTGGACCAAAAATAAAAAGACAGCTGCCAGCAGTGTGAGCATAGGCCAAATGGATTGACTGACCAGGATTACCACAGTATATATATATATATATATATATATATATATATATATATATATATATATATATATATATATATATATATATATATATATATTCTAGAAAATGTTTGCTGTAAACTGAAGCCGACTGTGTCGTTCATTTGGTCTTTTATGTCACCCTCAACTGAGAGACTGTGAAGATTTTGTCTGAAACACTCAAACTGACATTCTTTGTTAAAAACAAATCAGGATTTTCTTCAACTTTTTTTTTTATTATTTGGAAAATGGCCTTTTAATACTTACAGATCTTATTTGTGGATGATACGTTTAAGGAATATAGCTTTATATCGTTTTTTTCCCCAGTATTTCGAGTAAAGTGTTCTCGTATTTACCGAAAATCTTACAAATGTGTAAACTTGGAACTTGAATTCATGGACTCTGGGATTTCTAGCCGACTACAGTTTCCTTGGTGACCTCTAGGTGGAGCCAAATACGGATTGAGGGCTTAACAAACTGCTGCAATATCGTTGCAACATGGAGAAACCACCATGTCAGCCGACAACGAGCTGACCCAGTCCCGCAGCTTATGGTTTTAGTTCCACCCAAGAGAGCAGATTACAAAACATCTTACATAAGAAAATCACCACACAGCTTTGGACTCATTAACACATAGCAGTCTGCTTTATTCGTCTTTAGTTTAATTCGGGGAAACGTCAACGATTCTTTGGGAAAAGGTAAAAGACATTTTTATTGGGAAATTCCAGATCCATTTCAAAGCGTTGACCTTTGATAAACTCAGCACTGGCGCCCTCTGGTGGCCACAAAGAAGTAAAGCAGTAGACGCCTCAATTTGCTGAACGAAAAATAAGGAACCTTTAAAATGTAGTGGCTACAGTGCTTTTGTTGTTCTAACCTAAAGGCAAATATATATGCAATAAAAAAATCACAGGATTATTTAAATATATATATATATATATATATATATATATATATATATATATATATATATATATATATATATATATATATATATATATATATATATATATATATATATATTCTAAATAGTATAATTAAGAATCTCATTTTAGATCACAAAAACAGAAGTACAGAATGGACAACTGTTAAATGAGTGGCAGATAATTAAAATCATAATCACACATTTGAAATTGATTAAATCTGATCTGTTGGGTAGAATTATCAGATGGAAATATCTCAAACCATTAAACTCATCATGCAGTCATTATTGTGATGGAATAATACAATAAAATAACCAGTTCTGGTCTGTTGAAGCAAGAGGAAATGGTGTGGAAAATATTTCAAAAACAAACAAAAGAAATAGCTTTTGAATTGAATACTCAGAGAAAACAGCAAACCAAGAAATCGTATTGCTCTTTTGAAGTGGGAAGACGACATAATTGTCATTAGCCTACTTCACAGCACACATTTTGAGTTAAAGGTAAAGGAAACATGTTTTAAAAAGGGCTGCGTTCCATTTCTCGAGCTGTGTGTGTTGATTGTTGGGTAGAACACGAGCAAAACCAGAACTTGATTTGTTCTAGTTGGAAAGAAGCCCCTGTTAAGATACATCTGTTCTTCCTGTGTATTTAAACCAAATTTTCTGCTGTGATATAGTCTTAACTCCACATATTTATCTCTTTGCTTCATAACTAAAAGTCAGGCTTTCATTAGCCTGAGCGTTTATTTGACCAAAGGCGAGAATACTGAGTTATACTGAGGAAATATTTTAATTTCTTACTTTGGTAGTAGTAGTTAAAAGTCAACACACTGAATTTTTGTACATAGATGCACTAATAATCCTGCTTTTGCAATCCTTCATAAAGATATTCCCTATCAGGTTTTAC
Organism: Fundulus heteroclitus; assembly: GCF_011125445.2. Lineage (NCBI taxonomy): Eukaryota > Metazoa > Chordata > Actinopteri > Cyprinodontiformes > Fundulidae > Fundulus > Fundulus heteroclitus. The sequence continues at coordinate 35,524,750 of NC_046365.1, forward strand.
TAAAAGAAAATTACTTATTTTTTAATCACCACTCTGTTTTTACAGATTTATTAAATAATGAAATGTGCATTTTCCCATCAGGTAGAAACTATCAATTTGGGGGAGAATGGCCGAGGAAGCTGAAGAAAGAACAATAGAAAAGGGTAAAAAGAAGTTAAATCAAAGTACAAGACCATGGATGAAATGGAAATATTTCTGGTTTTCATATTTTGATAAAGATACAAACCACTAAGACTGACTTTTAACATGAGTCGAATGAGAATTTTATATTAAAAAAAAACCATTGAAAACACTTGAGAGGTTCTTGAATCCTTGATCAGTAAACCAGTTGTAAAACTGATGGGGAGCAGAGAAAAAGTGCAAGAAAATGTGAAGGCCAATATATTTTGAAGCACAACAAACTGGATGTTCCAATAAAATAATAATAATAAAAAAGGAGAGCCCTCTAATGGGACTATGTTGGTGAACATTCTCAATTAACCAAGACAACGTCTTCAGCTTCAGAATAAAAGTCCAGTTGTTTTATTTTTCAACCTTTTTTTATAACTCTAATGGGACAATTAAAATGGACATCAGCAGTCTACACATCCCTGTTAATATACCAGGTTTTAAAATCTTTTCTAACTTTTTCTCACCGTTAAAGTGACTTTCATCCTCTTCATTTCACTGGAAAACTAAACAAATCTCTTAGGTTAAGATGAAAAAATGACAGATATTTTTTTTAAAGCACCTTTTGATTTTCAGCGTTTGGTCTTCTTTGAACATATTTGTTCACTCTAACTTGCCAAAATTAAAAAAAAATCTGTTATGAGGGCATGTCTGGTCCACAGTCCTACTCAGGAGACGCCTCGGATTTAGTGCGGGACTCTCTAACCCTTTTTCTTCTGGTGGAGGCAGTCCTTTGGTTGTTTTGACTGTGCTTGGTGTGAAATAACAAACCTGCTCATTTACAGCTTCCCCGGAGACACTGAAGGTTTCACCACTGTGTTTCACTGTAAGTATGATGCTAGTATTTATGCTTAAGTTTAATGAGACTAGAACTCTTTTTTTCCCCCACTGGGTTCTATAGATTATTTTAGCCAGACCTGAATGCTTTCTTTGTAAGAAAGGGATTCTGTTGAGACATATGGAGAATATACAAACTTGTTGTGAACAGAACCATCGCCAGCGTTCGGGTCTTTCAGTTTACTGCCGATCTGCAGGCAGCCTCTCTGACCGGTGTCTTTGGTGTTTATCAGTGATGGAGAAACATCCTGTTACAGAAGTGTTTATGTCCTTTCTACAATTATTAATGCCAGTCTTCATTGTACCACAGTATATAAATAATGCTGTGGATGACTGATACCCTTTTATGATTAGATAATTTTGACCCGTTGAAGCCTCTATGACTTTAAGGGATACAAACGAATAAATGGGACGGCTGAACGTTATTCCCTGTGAAACAGACTCTCTCTAACTCAAGGCAGTGTTGAACCAAAGACTGAATGGTTGAATTTAATCAAAAGCTGCTTAAACAAATAATGAATAAAATTGGGTAAATGTAGCTTTTAAAAGGATTTATCTTAGTCTTATTTTTTTTATATCACACAGCCTTGGTATTTCACAAGAAGTTTGTGGACCTTTTTATATCCTCTGTAAATGAACTACTTATAGGCCCATTCAGCCACTTTTGTACTGTCTTTATGCCTTGGTTCCAGAGAGGCAAACTTTCTTTACACTGTAAAAAGAGAATGTACCTCCAATTTAGATTAATGGATTCGATCGGTAACAAGTAACTTAATTAAGTTCACCTAACGCCATTTGTTTACGGTGGTTTAATTTGACAACTTAAACTAAATACATTAAGTTAAACTCAATAACTCAATGTAAACTGAATAAATTAAGTTGGATCAACTTAATTCAATGACTTACCAATTTAAGCAATTCGTTTAGGTTGGAGCTGCATTCTCTTTTTAGAATGTGAAAAGGGCTGATTAAGAATTTGTGAAGGTTTTCTTTCAGATTTTTAATGTCAATTTTACTTATTTATCGTACAGTTACTGAATCTGACCATGAAAGTATTTTCTGCATGGTATGTTAAAATAAGGGGAATAATAATCATCTGACTTCTAGAAGGTTGTGGGTTTAATTCCAGCACGAGTTGAAATGTCCATCTGCAGCAATGAATGGGTGGATGTAACCTATTGTGTAAAAGCACAAAAAACCCTGTAACAAACAGCTGTTTGTTACATCTAAGAATGAACATTTAACTTTTCACTTAAGGACTTTAACTACCATATTTAGCACTTTGGATAACATACAGCACTTTAAGGAAGCATATTTGCACATTTCAGAAATTATTGCACACAGTTGATTGTATTAGTGTTTATTGATTGTATTTCCTTTTTCCTGCTTTTAGATCCAGTGGCACTGCAGCACTTTAATAGACATAGACCTGGATAGCTTTATTTGTCATTTTGTATGCACAAAGTGCTTACAGAACGAAATTTTCTTTGCATACAGCTTGAAAAATCACAGTAAATTGGACTAATTTTCTGCGTAAAGATGCAGCAGCAATTTATGTAAACAATTTAAATGTAAAACAATGTAACAATCTAAAAAATGCAGGGGAAATAGACATTGTGTTATTCACGGTATCCAGGAAAGTATTATTAGAACCGTGTAATATACAAATAATAGAGTAGTTGGGCTCTGGAGAAGAAGGGTGACAGAAATTAGAATATCAACAAAGTCAATGTTTGTGCAGTATTGCCATTTTGTCCTTAGTGTTTTTTTTTATTGCATCTTAAAGTGTTTTAATGAAAATTGTTTTGTTTGTACTTACCTTGTCCTTGTGTCCAGGTCCATCACCTAAAAGAGGTCTGGGCAGAAACGACGGTTCTGGGCTGGACCAAGGCAGGGAAATGTATAGGAGAGCCAAGTTTAGCTTTTATATGATTTATGAGGTTTCTGTTTGTCTTTGGTGTTTGGTTTAGGATTTTATGAAGATAGCTTGGGGTTTTACATGGTTTATGGTTGTTGTTAGGGTTTATGCAGGGTTTTAGATAGTTTTATGTATTCATCTTAATATGTACACCCCTTGGAGAGTTTTAATGGTTTTAACCAGTTAGTGAGACAGTATTTAAAGCACCTGTTTCATCACTTGCGGGGTGGCTGCTGGAGAAGACACGTTGCGACACCAACCTATCTTGCATTTTATAAATTCAATTAAATTTTATTTATATAGCGCCAATTCATGAAACATGTCATCTCAAGGCACTTTACAAAGTCAAATTCAATCATATTATACAGATTGGTCAAAAATTTCCTATATAAGGGAAACCAGTTGATTGCATCAAAGTCCCGACAAGGAGCATTCACTCCTGGAGAAGCGTAGAGATACAGGGAGAGTCGTCTGCATTGTCCATGGCTTTGCTGCAATCCCTCATACTGAGCAAGCATGAAGCGACAGTTGAAAGAAAAACTCCCCTTTAACAGGGAGGAAAACCTCCAGCAGAACCAGAACCAGGCTCAGTGTGAACGGTCATCTGCCTCGACCAACTGGGGGTTAAAGAAGACAGAGCAATGCGGGCATTATAAAAAAGCAATTAAATATTGTGGACCATGACGGTTTCTGTCTCTGCATCCCTCCTTCCACACCCCACGCAGTCCAACCGCTAAAGGCCAGCCATGTGACAAAACCCAACCCTTCAATTGCTGTTTGCCGTGAAAGGTTTCTGAAAGTTGTGTCCTTGAAGGATTTGGCTCAAGAAAGTCATGTTTTCATTTATTAAGTTTTCAGCTAATAGTTCTTTCAGAGATCACCTTGTTTATTGTGTGTTCACACAACACTGTTTTCACTTGAGTTTAGGGCCCTTTAGTTCCTAAATAACAATTATTGGGTCAGTTTAGTTTTTTTGTTTTAAAATGGACGGTACACATTACTTTATATAATCCAATTTATCATGCATCCTCATTTGTGTTGGTGCAGTAGTCCAAGGATTCACATGCCTGTAAGAAAAGGCTTTTTATGGTATCTTCGTGTTAAAACTCCTATGTTTTGTTACTGAAAATTTCTTTTTCAACAGAGGAAAAGACCAAGCAAAGGTTTTTATATTAAAGGGATCATGCAGTGATATTTTGAGTTAGACTTTTCATCCATTATCTTTAAAGTGTGTTTCTTGTGTCTTTCTCATGATTATAATGTTTGTCTTTCCTTGTGTCAAACAGGCCATGCAGTAGTTTATATGTTAGAAATGTATGGCATTAATGTATGCCAGTGAAAGTAAATTATTTCTGTTGTCTCTAAAATTAATCAAATTGATCACAATTCTGTTAAAAAAATCTTTTTTTAAACTTGGATTTTGAAAGTAAGTGAGGGTTCTTATATTACAGCAAAATATTTATAATTATTTGTTACTGACAGTCTTTTTCCTGCTATCCTGATTTGGATCTATACTTCCAGACCTAAAAAAAAGACCCTAAATACAGTTTTATCAACATTAAAGCCCCATTGGTTAAGATTGTCACACTTGGGCACCACCAAGTGGTACGCTAAATTACAATCGATCTAGCTGTGAAGCGTGTAACAACTTACTACAGAAGTTGCAGATTATCATAAATGTGACAATGTAAACATGTCCTCAATGTATTTGGTACCAAGTTACTACTAATGGCTATGGTCATCCTGTGAAATGGATTTTGGCACAGTTGCCAAGTCTGCTTGATTTTTTTCTAAAGTCGCTTGTAAACTCTGTGAGTCACAATTTTTTGGACTTTGTTTCTGAATGTGCAATAACTTATTTGGGGTCTAATATAAGTGACTATAAACATGAGTAAAGACACCCGCTTATGCTGATGTACTACAAACAGTGAATGGGTGATATCCCTCCATGTACTCACATATCTCTCTGTTCGTCTCTCTCCTTGAGAGGGCGAGAGACGAACAAATGAGCCGTCTCTGTCGGGAGGACAGAGTAGTTGCTGCTCTACACTGCCCTGTTTATAACATAAAGCCAAAATAAAATTCACTGTTATATTGAATTAACTTACCTGTCCAGCAGAAAGTCTGCAACCTCCGCATCTGTTTTAAATCCCTGTTGTCTCACAAATGATCTCCTCCAGGTAATAATAGCCGATATAAACTCTATTTTTCTCCCCGTCATTACTCTTTTTTCTTTTCTTGGTTACTTTCTCTTCTCTCTCGCTGGGCAAAGAGTATGGATGGTTCTCCATTTCAACAGAAAATCGCAATCAGAATGATCTACAGTCATCTTTGCTTGTTTATACTCCTCCTCCATCAACAGCAGGTCTTCATATAGGAAACAGATAGGGAAAACCTGTATGGCTGACAAGTTGGCATTCTTCAGCTACTGAAATCAGAAAAAGCAATGCAAATATATATTTTTTAACAATAAACATGGCACCTCCCCTTGGATTCACTCGCACTTATGTATTTATAAACTACTAATTCTGTTATGAGACCACTTTCATTTTTGATGTGAGGTTATTAGACTTTGCCAGAACGTATTTATAAAAGCAATAAAACCAAATTAGTTACACACTGTCCCTTTAAGATGTAAAATTAGGTAAATAACCAATCAGAGATCCAAACCATAACAAATCTAAATACACAACTGTGTCATCTGCATAGAGGTGAGTATGGTCAGAGTTCGGCTTACTTAAACAAACAAAAACATATTTGTATAAAAAAATTACAAGGCAGTTAACTTGTAATAAGAAAAATAGTAAAAAAAAAAACATTTTTGAACATTTTCAGAAATCCTGGTAAGTACTAATTAAAGGACAATAAGCGAAATTTCACCACTAGGTGCTTACAGTAGACCAAAACAAGATGTGTGGCAAGCCACGCCGCCTCATATGCACATATTTGCAAGGATACAAACAAAACAGCGTCACCTTTAGGAGGAAAATGTCTAGCGAAGAAGTAAGTGACGCAACTTTATATTGCTGTTAGCAATAGAGCGTTTCGACCCACTAGACATGCTCTCCGCCGTTTTGCTCTGCCACTGCTCTTAAGATGGCATTTTTTGGGCAGGGAGGGGCTAAGCCCTGAGTGGTAGCTGTTCACATGCACCTACGTGCACATGGAGCCAGCCCTGATTTGTACACAAGAGACTGGAAAACAACACGTAGAGATAGTGTGTGACTTCATACCATATTTCATCTAAAAAGATACCTTTAGTTCTTTACAAAACTATTTTTTTAGTTCCATTTAAAATAGTTCGAATTTTCCTACTGTTCCTTTAAGGTCACTTTGAAATATTAACAAAAAACCTGGCTCTTTGTAGGAATTGCCTACAAATAAGAGATGGCAGGAGACCTTGGAGATATTTTGACAGCACAAAGCTTGTGGTTTTCAGGTTTTGTGGTTGGAACAACAAATATATAAGCGCTACAAATAAATGTTGCTTTTAATGTACTCACCATGCCCAATCAATTTAGACCATTGGTATATTGGTGTTAGCACAAGCAGTTTTTTTAAATAAATTAGTGCAGGTTTTTTCCTCAAGTAAAAAATGTACACTAATTATACATTTTCTTTAAATGATCAATGTGAGATTATCATAATAAACTTCAGATCAAATTCAGCAGGGAGACATTAAGCAAGCGAGCTGTTTGAACCTGTGTGTACTTTAATGAGTGATGCAGCGGACGTAGCGTCCATGTCTCTGGACTATTGACACGGACGTGGAGTGAGAAAACAACGACTGGTTTGGATCAGAGTGGATCACTTGGAGCTTGGCACATACAATGACATATTCAATTTAAGCACATACAACTTACAGACCAAAACACGCATATGGTTTCCTTATAAATCAGCTACAACACACACTTACACGTTAAGAGTTCAACACGGAAACGATGCAGCTGATGTTCCATCTTCCTCTTCATGCTCCAGATATACCGTGAGGAAGCATTCAGACAGAATCCGTTGCAATGCGCAAAGACATAAGGAGGTTCTGTTAGCACGTGAGCATCACCGACACAAACACGCATGCACCGTAGACACTCTACACCTCACATACAAATCACACTTCCGGTGTTTTCTTTTTACAATAAAACCACTCTATATGCAGCCAAAACACTTGTAGACAGCTGTGCAAGAGCATAAGAGATACCCGTGGAACCAAAAGTTTGGTTGTAAGGCATTTTTTTTGTGGTTCCACAGATCTGGAGAAACTGATGTTGCAACCAGCAGGCTGTTTGCACATTGGCCGGACAGTGCCTTGCAAAAGTATTCCTAGCCTACATTTTTTTCACATTTTGCAACTTTAGAACCACAAACTTGAGTGTATTTTAGTAAGATTTACATGACAAACCAACTCAAACTACTGTTAATTTTTCTTCCCCTTGTGAGGTGGAAGAAAAATTAGACATGGTTTTTGACATTTATTCGCTAATAAAAAATGTAGTGTAGTTCAGCCCCCTTCACTCACTACCCCTCAGTAAAATCCAGGGAAACCAAATGCCTTCAGAAACCACACGTGTGTAGTTTAACCTCGTTGTGAATACAGCTGTTCTGTGAAGGCTCTGAAGTTTTAGGCTTCGGCTGCTGGAAGCCATACTGACCACTTTTCCTCACTCTGCTGCTCTTTCCTACTACTCTCCATTTTTTATTACTTGCAATTAACCATTAAATATATGTCCTCTCCCTGTTTTTCCTCCACTCAATCGAAGTTTCACCTGGCTCGATGCTTATTCCTTTAGTTGTGTCACTTTTCTGGAGAGGGGCCTTTGACTATGGCTGCCAAAAACATCAAGCTCTTTCTCTGTGTAGATGATATACTTTGCACAGATGGGGAAGCTTTTTTTCAGCAGGGACAGGGAAGCTTATCGGAATTGAAGGGAAGAGGGATGGAGCTAAATACACACCAATCCTGAAAGGAAACCTTCCAGAGGTTGTGAAAGACTTGCGACTGGGCGGAGGTTCCCGTTGCAACTAGAGGTACAAGAGAATGGTTCGGATCAGGGGTCAGCAACCTTTCCAACTCAGAGAGCCTTTTTAGCCCATGATCCAGCTGAACAAATATGTTTTAAGCACCACAAAAAGCTTCAGGAAATTATTATTATTTTGTTTCTTTTGCTACAGTATCGACTATAAGAAATTTGTTATGATTTTGAAGTAAAGAAAAACTATTTCATGTTTGTTTTTAGGCTCTAAATGAAAGGAAACTTTTACATAAAAAGGAATGAATACATTATCTCCAACGTAACATTAAAATTTTATAGAAAATGTCAAAAAGTATGTAGTTTGCAACCAAAAGATGAGAATAATTATTCATAAAGATAATATTCCTTCCTTTATTAGTGTCATTCTTTCTGGAAATGTTATGCATATATTGCCTGAAAATAGTTAAAGCACGCATTTTTTATTCTCACTACATTTTCAAATATTTCTTAGTTAATTTTTTGTTTTTGGCCAAAGTAACTTAAAGTAACACTATGAAGGCTCTTGAGAGCCACATGCGGCTCAGGAGGCGCAGGTTGAAGACGCTGTAGCAGGTTGATCTAAACTGTAGATCGAAGCATGTTCAGGAGTTACAATGGCCTAGTCAAACTCCAGGGCACAATCCTGTGAGAAATCTGTACCTGAGGGAGCTTGAGCTATATTACCAAGATGAACAGACAAAAATGTCAGCCTCTAGGGGTGTGAAAGGCTTGAAGGTGTAAAATCACTGAAAGCTCGTTCTACAAAGTATTGTCTCAAAGGGGGCTTTTACAGACACTCCTCAGAGTCCGTGTATTCTATTCCTGCTGCTTCACAATTATGCAACACGCTGTGTTGGCACGTCACATAAAATCCTAACACTACTCAGTTTGTGGTTGTAACTCTGCAAAAGGAGAAAAAGTTCAAAGGATATGAATGCCTTTGCGAGCAATTGTATCTCCACTTGAAAACTCTTGGTTTTATTTTAGCACCATGAGGGTCTCTCCTTTGACAGCCATGAGATCTATTCCCTTTGGATATCCACTTTAAACTTAGGGGATACGGAACCGTCAATAAAACATGTTTGTTAGTAGAGGGCAATGCAAACTTAGAAGCACAACATAAAGCAAGGCTTAACATCAGTATTACAGATTATAAAATCTCCATTTCTTTGTTCACCGTTCCATTCCACGATGGCCTCCACGGGCTTTAAGCAGCCAAGGGTAAAAGGACAAACTTCGGCCTTTTTTCTTGTTCTTTACTCAGCGAACTCGCGCACGCAGACACACAGTAAACACATTGGGCTTAACAATGCACAGAAATAAAATAATCTGCAGCCGCTCTGAGCTGGGCTGAAGTAGCCAGTTCCCAGCCATCCAAGGCAAATAAAACATCTGTCAGCAGTCTGAGTTACTGTGGATGTAAGCAGCTGTCTGGTGACAGTAAATTGCACAGATCTAGGAGCAGCACAAAACTCCTGCTTTGAATCTGTTCGTTAGTCTCCTTCAAACCCAGCTTACAGTTGAAGATGTGAGTCAAGGATGTCCTGCGAGTGGTTTCGTTGTGTTTGTGCGTCCGTGAGTAACACTTCACACTAATTTGGATCTCCTGCAACCCGTTTTGTCTTCAGACTTAAACTTGATCCTCAAAGTCTCGTTTTCGCTTCTGCTTTGTCTCAGAGCTCGGTGACTCTTTTGTAAACACATTTTTTTGCACCAACAGCTGTCCCCCGCGTGGCGGCTGGTCGACGTCCTCATTTGTCCGTGGGTCAGAGATGACGGAAGAACCTGTACTTTTCTTATTGCCATGCTGCGGAGGTCACAGGCTGAGAGCAGAGTCATTTCCTGGCGTGAAGGTTCTCCTGGAACTTGCTGCTTGTGTATCGGATGTGGAAGCCCTTCTTGCTGATGGTGTCGTCGCTGTGGAACCGGATCAGCATTGCATCTCCGGGGGAATAAATCTCCTCTCTGGGCTGAAGATGGGAAAACGGAGGACGATCCGTTAAACAGCACAGGTGACTTTTACTAGATGACATTAGCTCAGCAACATACAGTGGAATATGTAAGTACGTATAATGACTGTACTCCCTCTTTATACACTTTCACACAATAATCTATTATTCTGTTATCTACTATTTGTTAAACAAGAAATTAAACCACACTTCAGAGCCTGATTGTGGAAAAGTACCATCATTTTTGGACTATAAGGCGCACCTAAAATCCTTAGATCTTCTCAAAAACCAGATCTACCTCGGTCTAAACAAAATCAGATTGTTCTTGCTGCTGGGAATCAGTTGCATTTTTCAAATCGTTTGAACGCGTCAGATTTTACCACAATTAATCAAAAGACATAAAGAGTTAATGTCAAACTCTTGCAACTTTGCTGCAGAGGTGATGATGTTGGATCAGCAGCAGCTCAGTAGGAGCGGCTCACTTTAAAATGCCTTAGAAATCAATGTCTCCATTTGAATAAAGAGAATTTTTTTCCAAAATAAAATGGTAAATTATTATCAAGTTTTAGCTCTTTAAAAAAAAAAATAATAAAAAAAAAAAAGTCAAACTGAGGCATCAAAGCTTAGTCCAACCAGAAACTTTTGGTTTTGGCTCATATTTTATATTGCATTTGGAGTTGCTGATTAGATCTGATTAACAAATATAAAGGGGAGAACTGAAGAACATTTATTGGTTTACGCATGAATGTCAAACCACATTTTAACCTGCTTTAACCAGAAAAGGAAAGCATCGATCCTGAGATAGGTTGATCTGTCCTGAAAAAAAAATCTGAAATTAAACTCACCCCGGAACCACAGAAGCGGCCTAACCGGTGTGAATTGGCATCATATCCGTTATACAGCTCGATGTAGTCATAGCCACAGTCTGCTTCCTCCTCCACTTCAAAGGTTATGAAGCTGAGCTCGATGCCGTAGCCCTGTTCGGTGGTCAGCAGCCACTCGCAGTCAGTGTGACCTGGGTAATTGTTGTCTCCAAACTGGGAGTGGGAGTAAAGGTTTTTGTGACGCGCTTCTGCTTTCAGACGACCTCCACACTCTAAAAGAGAAAAAGACAAAGGGAAACGTAACCAGGATTTGCAAATCTGGATAGTTTTTGTGATCTTCTGATGAGGTGAACTCCCTTTGAGATCGATTCACTCAAATACCTACTTTAATAAACCACTAGAGGGAGCTATTGTTCCTTAGAGCTGATCATTACCTAGTTCCTGTGACTGATGCTCTGAACAAACTCATGCAGTGATTCACCTGAAAGTATATTTCTGACAAATATACAGGTAGTATTCCTACCTGTGGAATGCGTAGCTTGGAACCCTTTGCGTTGCACCGATGCGTCTGAAATGAAGCGCAGGTACATCTTGTTCCCAGTGGAGATCAGAGGCTCCGGGATCTTGCTGCCACACAGGCGGCCCAAGATGGCCGCTGCATCACTGTCCCCGTCAAAGGCCTCCAGATGGTCATAAGCACATTCCTGATGCTGCTCAATCTCAAACTCACTAAAGGCCTGCAGAGATCAGCAGAGAACGGTCAGTGAGAGAACCTCTGCCGGTTCGTAAATAGACAAAGTTCATTGGACTTGCAACATTTTTAAGCATTTTCAATGCCAAGGATTTCTTTGAATCTGGAGGCAACTTAAGAGGTAGGACAGGTTTGATTTACCCTGACAAAAATGAAAGTGTATGGTAAATTATTGCATCTGATGGAGGCTTCTGCAGATACGAGACAAGCTTCAGTGTTAATGGATCAACTTCATTTGACGCAACAATTTTTGGTGACTCTACCCACCTCTTATCATTTATGTGTTGATACTTTGTGGAGAAAAAGTAATAGACTTAATAGAGACTTACTAAGTGTGTCTGCTTTCACGGATTTACTAGATTTATTGGGTCAAATATGGAGGAGCAAGAAAAAAGTTTCTTTTTCTACTTTTTGACCTTTAAAAACCTGCAGAGAAGTTGCTTCTCTTGTTCCACTTATAAAATGACTACAAAACAGGAGTGTTTTAATAAGGATTTCATTACATTTCTACATCAATATGTTTAAAACTAGAAGTTCTTTAAAAATGCATCCAATGTCAACAACCTAAGGATCTTAAAACACTGAGGTTGACTTGCAATTGTAGCTTCAATTCAGCTGATAAAGGGTTAATTCCCTTCCTTCACTGTTGAATCTGAGTCAGATACGAAATTATGCATTGGTTTCTTTCACCTTAATTGCAAGCCTGGAAAGCCTTTAAAGGTTTTACCTGGTGAGCTGTTGTAAAACTATTTTTTCGGGACACCCACCAAATAAAAAAAAAAGTTAATCGTTTTCAGAAAAGACGGTTGAGTGTGAAGTGGCCGGGATGAAGGTCAGCTCCTCTGAGTCTGAAGCCATTGCCCCCCTGCCCAGTTGGGGGTCAGTTTCTGCCTCAAAGCAGCGGAGTTTAAGTATCTTGGTGATGGTAGGATGGAGCAGGAGACAGATGGATTGTGGTTTCTGCTCAGGTCCGTTGTGGTGAAGAAAGAGCTGAGCCAGAAAGCAACGCTCTCGATTTACCAGTCCGTCTACGTTCCGACCCTCATCTATGGTCATGAAGTCTGGATCAGGACCGAAAGAACGAGATCCCGGATACAGGCAGGAGAAATGAGCTTCCTCCAGAGGGCAGCCGGGCCTCAGCCTTAGAGATAGGGGGAGGAGCTCAAAGTAGAGCTGCTGTTCCTCCGCATCGAAAGGAGCCAGCTAAGGTGGTTTGGACATCTGATCAGGAGCGCCTCCCATTGGAGATTTTCTGGTCGTGTCCCAGTAGGAGGAGACTCTGGGGGAGATCCTGAACTCAGTGGAGGGACTACATATCTCTTTTGGCCTGAGATTGCATCGGGATCCCCTAGAACAGTGGTTTTCAATAGGTGAGGCATGCGTCCCCTGGGAGGCGCCAAAGAGTCACAGGGGCTCATTTGTGCCTTCTGTTTGAGCGGGCAGGAACTAATCTGAGCGCGCAGTGAGACAACTCTTAACGCTCAAACCCGGTCTGGCGCGTGCTCAATTTTGATAAACTCTTCTCAAACCACAGTCCTCGCGGTCAGTTCCGACTTTGCTTTGCTCGACCTGCTCATTCAACGCTCAACATCAGCTCTGCGCTCGCGACTTCAAAAACTGTCCACTCCACCAGCCAATCACAGACAGGTTTTTTTTCCCCCATCCAATCAGAGTATGGCTTGCAAATACTGCAGTCAGATGGATTAAATCAAAATTCTGCAGGTTTTGGCAGAAATTACCAACAACGGTGGGATTTAAGAAAAACAAAAGAAAAACAAATAAAAAGTTTTATATTTTAGCCTAAAATATTTAGACTAAAAAATGTTTTTGTCTCTTTTCTTTCCAGCTTTTGGGAGGTGATGCAAAAGTTTCTTCTGATCATAATCATCATCATTGTCATCATTATTTAAAGAGCACTTTAACACAAGGTAAAACAAAGGGCCAAACGTCAGAAATACATCAGATAAGAGATAACATCTAATAAAATGCTTGTTTGTTAAAATAGCAATAGTTTTAAAATGTGTATAATTAACCTAAAAAGTAAATCGGAATATGAAATAATGATTTTTTTCCTGGTCTGACCCAATATAATTCACTCCCTGATAATAATACAGCAAAATGTACACTCCTTTTTTGTACTTTTAAACATTTGTGACCAAATATTCAGAAAATGTGAAAAAACATGCAGTTGTGTCAGCTGTCGCCAATCACATAAAATATTCCCAGTTACATAAGCAGTGACGGCAGATTATACAAATTAAATGGCACTGGATGGCGATTGGGATGTGCTGCGTAAAGGCTTGCATGTGGCTGCGGCATGGCAGCAAAGTAAGGAAGTCCTGATATCTAGCTGAACTACAGGGTGATCTATGTATGCATGTAGATGCATACAGGATAGGCTTTGTAGTGTTGCTACACTAAAATATAAATGCAATTAAAGAGGATTAGCTGAAGCACACTGCAAAAAAAATTACCATGTGAATCTGATGCGTTCTATAACATCTATAACACATGATGTTATAGAACGCTCATTCAGTTCTGCAGAACATCCACTTTCCCTTTCTGTTTAGCTTAAAGTGATCCCGCAGTTTTTAACCCTTTCTGTAATTTCTTCGCCTGTTTAAAGTATTACCACACCCTTATGGTTTGAACCGATAATACTCCTACGTGTAATTATTTCATGCTTAGCGAATCAAGTGCATAAATAAAGCTAAAAGCAGGAGCAACAGTTGCAAAAATGGAGTAGATTGCAAAGTTTTGTAAATTCCCTCCAGATTATGTTACCGATGTGCATGGGTATATGGTCTACTTCTAACAACTTTAGACCAGAATAATGAAGTAAAATGCTTTATTTTACTTCTACAAAGGCAGAGGGCTGTGTCTAAAACAAAACCGTCAACCTTTGCATCTGGTTAATAAGCTTTGGTAAACTGGTTCAGCGGTTTCCTTTTAATCTTGCAAACCAACAAGCAAACAAAACCAGTGATCATTTATTTTCACTTTGACTCCAGCTTTGGTGTAAGATAAAAAGGATTAATCTTGAACAAAAGCAGCATCGCATTCTAATCAGGGTCTGTTTATGTATTTAAAGCTACAGACACTTCATCACGTGTAGGCTGCCGTGTGCACTTAGCCTTTAACATTCCAGTTTGCATTAAACCTAACCAAAAGATTTCTGCCATCTGTCTGAACTAATTAGCCATCCCAGACACTCATACCCCCTCCTCTGCGTTCTCCGCCTCTCCTTTTGAACATGCTTTGTAACCTGGAGCTGTCCAACCTTGATGTTTTTTTTGTTGTTGTTTTTTTACCTATTGCAGATGTCAAACTATTTTCTCTTCAAAAGGAACAAAAAACACAAAAGTATAATTTTCTGTTGTTCAGTGAAAGCCGAATTCAGGACCAAATATCTAGTCCACCTCAAGCCTAACGGCGGCTAATAAGACTGAGGGAATTTATTAATTAAGCCATGTAAATGTGCACCAGAAGAGTAGAGACAGACCCTTCCTGTGAGTGTGTGCGTTCCTGTACTTGCAGCTGAGTGAGAATATTTTTTGCTCATTTTACTAATAAAGTGAGGACTTTGATGTAAAGTGAGGACCTTTTCTGGTTCTCACTTTTTTTTGGGGGGGGGGTGAGGCTAGGGGTTAGGTTTGGCACTAAGGTGTCCATTATGTTTAGGTTAGGATTAGGGTTAGGTAAATACTGGTATGGATTGGGGTTAGGCCGTGGAACGGGTTGAACATGAATGGAAGTCAAGGCACGGTCCCCACTTTGTATTCAAACAAGGTGTGTGTGTGTGTGTGTGTGTGTTTGTGTGTATACTAGGACACAGATGGCCTCTGCCCAAGGCCCCTTGCTAGCACATGCACACACGATCACAGTTAACCCAAATATCTGAACGTGTGCTCGCTCCCCCATTCACATTTGGGTCTCTTGAAAAGAGCAAGAACAAAGAAATCAAGAGGGGTAGAAAAAAAATGAGAAGAGACGCCTTTAGGCTTCTACATCCTGCATGACTCTGAAGACAGAAAGACGAGTTGTTGCAAGGAAGGCTGTCGCTGCGGTTGCACACTTACTATCTTGACTCTGTGTCCCGGCGTGGCAGTGATGTCCCAGGTGCACTCCTTACGGCTGGGATACTTGTCAGGCCAGTTAGGGCTGCTCAGGGTCCCGCTGGGGCTGTGGATCTTATGCTCGCACTCAGCTGGACACACAGACACACGAGAGCACACACACATAGGAAGGAAGTTAAAATTGTGGCTGTACAGGAAAAGGTCAGAGGAAATGGAAAGGGAACCAAAGGAGAGAGAAAGGATTTCAAAGAAGAACATCCTGGTCACAAGTTCAGGGTGAATTTTGCAAGGAAGCATGTACACATGTGCTGTGCAAGCTAGACGCTGCTGCAAGACTGTTGCACAAAACATAGTTGATTCGCATATCTTCAGTTCAAATCAAAATCAAAGAAGTTGATGAAAAATGAGAAAATCGTCAGTTTGTTGTTTCTTCTACTTTATCAAAGAACTGGGTTTAAAACAGAAACAAGCCTTTTATCACGATGCATTGACCAGTGAAATTGTGCTGTAAATAAATCAGCAAAACTATTTAATTCAATTCATTTGTTACTTCAAGGCTGGACTATTGTAATTCTTTACTATCAGGAAGTCCACAAAATGCAGTTCGAAGTCTTCAGCTGATCCAAAATGCTGCAGCAAGAGTTCTGATGAAAATCAACAAGAGGGATCATATTTCTCCAATTTTAGCTTCCCTTCATTGGCTTCCTGTTAAATCAAGAATAGAATTTAAAATTCTTCTTCTAACGTATAAAGCCCTTAATAATCAAACTCCATCATATAACAGAGCTCTGATTACCCCGTATATTCCTAACAGAGCACTTCGCTCTCAGACAGCAGGTCTGCTGGTGGTTCCTAGAGTCTCTAAAAGTAGAATGGGAGGCAGATCCTTTAGCTATCAGGCTCCTCTCCTGTGGAACCAACTCCCAGTTTTAGTCCGTGAGGCAGACACCCCGTCTACTTTTAAGACTAATCTTAAAACTTTCCTTTTTGACAAAGCTTATAGTTAGAGTGGCTCATGTTACCCTGAGCTATCTCTATAGTTATGCTGCTATAGGCTTAGGCTGCTGGAGGACATCAGGACTGAACTGCGTATCATATGAATGTGTGCACAACTTTTAGTTTTCCTAAAAGGGTGAGAATACATGACAAACAGCAACAATTCTCCTTCCTTCCAGCATGGGATTAAAAGAAATAATGTACAAGTACTGCAAGTCTAATTCTGCCTCGCCTATTCAAAGCAATGGGTCAGAAAAGAAAGAAAATCTCCTGATCCCATTGTTCAGGAAGCTTAACTCATTTGTTACGTCATGTACTCTTACTTAGCAGTCCACTTTTGGTGCTGACACCACTTGCTTCTTTTGTGGGAGTTTATCCCAGAAATGTTCCAGAAATGTCACATAGTCATCACATGCTGCTATCGTGCAACACATGAGCCTCAGAAAAGCCGCTGACAATCCAACACTGCAGTGTGTTGGAGGCTGTCACCCTCTTAGTGGTTTGAACTGAAATGGTTACTTTAAAGGTTTAACTCTGTTAAAAACAGTGTCACAGACGGCCACCTTGATCACACGTGGCAAATCTGAGCCTCCCTAGTGAGGTAGATGAATGCAACAGCTTTATTTAAGGCCTAAGAAAAGATTAAGATATATTTCACATTTCTGCTCATGATAAAATGGTTTGAAAGTGATGAGTACATTTATCGTGTTCAACCTGAACCAGAGGTCTACGACCTGCATTTCTGAGGCTGCTCATGGCTCTTAAGGTTCATAAAATTATTTTCTAGTAGTTTTCTGGGTTTTTGTGAGATCTTCAACCATTACTCACAACAGAACAAGAATAATGGCTCTTTTTCATTAGTACCTACTCTGCTCTACTCGGCTCTAACCATCTCCACAGGGTCGTTTTAGGTCACTCATCATTACAATGGCGTACTACCTCAATGTGGGTCGGTCGCCGAAGCAACGTGTTCTGAAAAGTAACGTGATACGATTTGTATGTGATAAACCATTGCCGAGCTACCGCTGTACTTTCTAAACAACACCATGCACCAAAATGTCGGCACCTCGTTTTTGGACAATTCGTTGATTTTAGTTTTGCCATCTTCCTTAAAGCTTGAAATGAACTCAGTTGCTGTTGCATGTTTTTAAAAATGGTGGCTTTGATTATTGCAAATGAGACACTCCCATGATTCAACCAGTGACCAATGCCTAGCTGTGATTAGAAGTCTTCTGACAAAGCATTTACAGCTCAACTCAGTTGGTTTGGTACCCCGGCCAAAAAGATACCTAAAAAAACTGGTACCAAGTAGCAGTACCTAATGGAAAAGCCTGGGAACCGAGTTGAGTTGATTCAAGCCCGTTGACTTGAGGCAAGTAGATACTAAGGCTGGGTATCATCTAGGAAAGGGGTGTCAAGCTCATTTTGGTTTAGGGGCCGCATACAGCTTAATCTGATCTCAAGAGGGCCACACGAGTAAACTCATTGCAAGATTAAATAGAACTAATAAAAGTGAACTTGTTGTTGATTTTTATATTAAATGAATTTCACTTTTACACAATATATTATGAATAACCTCAGCGTTTTTAAGAAAAGTATGTGCAATTTCAACAATACTTTTACTCAGTTAAACATTTACTTGTGGATTATGCAGAAAAACTGATCACAGTGATTATACAATGTTGAAAAACATTTATTCACATTTTTGGAACTTAAAAACACTGTCCTACATGACAAAATACTTCAAACAAACAAAAAAATTAAGAAATTATTTAAAATCAATATTCCACATCTGAAGCTCAGTGCTACCATCTGCTGATTAAAACACAGCGCCCCTCGTGGACAATATAGGAACTGCAGATTTTCAATTAAACAAAGTACATGTTTTTTTCAATAATTGTTTTATCATTCTCTTCCTTTAATCTCCTCTTTCTTTCACCCTTTCTTTTTTTATTCTTGTTCTTCCTATGTCATTTGAGATAATCCCCGCATGAATCATAATAAAACTATTCACATTCATAAATCAAGCAGAGCACTATGGCAAAAGCCGTACTGCTCCACTTGTGAAAGTCAAATCTGATGAGCTCTTTTTGGCATCAAGACAACAATTCTTATTGCCATATTGCCAGACAGGACACTGGGAAAAAAAAAAAAAAAAATTTTTTTTTGGAATAATGATAATGCATTTAGCCACCGGGCCGGACTAAATTGTTTGGCGGGCCGGAACCGGCCCACGGGCCGTATGTTTGACACCCCTGATCTAGGATGAGCCGATTCTATACAATTCTCGATACATAGCTCACGATACGATACGATTCTCGATATAACTCAGCATGATTTGATTTGACTCCAATATCGATATTTATTACTTTCAAATTAATGCTCAAAGTCATTCAATCAACAAAAACAGCCAAATATTATATTTATGGTCAATTTATTGAACACTGATATATCAACAGGAAAATAAAATGCATTTGGTTCAATGCATTTAACGTATCAAAGAAGCCACAAATGTGCCCAAACGTCTGATTTTAGAGACAAATGCACTTCTAAAATCCTGTCAGCCATTCTGCAAATTCATCTCACTTGCTTTTCCTTGCTGAGAACAGTAATGGCGCGCTGTAATAACGCCCCCTAGGGTTTGGGAGGTATATCGATATTGAAAGCCAGAATATCGATATTAAATGGTTTTAAATGGACTTTTTTCATTTTTTTTATATAAAATGGACAGTTAAATGCATTCTTCCGTGTAGAAAAAGAAAAGTTAACTGTTTTTCTTTGATTTACAACTTAACAATAGAAATTACATATTTAGATATGCTTGAAACTGTTTTACTTTAAGTAGATCAAATCGATGCCATCTTTTTCTAGAAGATCATTTAGGATTTGCAGCTGCAGACAATTTTACTTAAAGCAGTGCTGTGTAAGTTTCGACCTGAGTATTATCTTAATTAGAGATATATTAAAAGAGTTTTCACGTCAATATACTGTACAGCACTTGTTGCCTATGGATGCTCTGTGCGGGCTGCCCTTCTCAAAACACATGTAACTCTAGACGGTCGAATTTGTTGGTGAATGTTCTAGTTTACGGCAGTCGGAACAACAAAACAACAAAACAAAACAGGTATGACACTTCATCACCTGATCAGATATATTTTTGGTTATCTTATGTGGGCTTTAATCTAAAACCAATGTATCCTTTTGCTTCTGCTTTACAGTTATGTAAAACCTGTGTTGGTCTATCATACATAATCACAAAACATGTTCATTTTTGTGGTTGTAATATGGTAAAATAGGAAAAGGTTCAAATGATAGAAATATTTTTTTCACTGTCCTTACTTTCAGTTAAATAGATAACTAAATTAGGGTGTAACCAGATCCCTGAGCCCATAAAATGTATACATTTAAACTTTAGTCGTCTGTGCCAATACCTTGACACACAAAGGCTGCAGTTGATGTGCGCAACCACAGATTTAAGGCAAATGTGAGCAAAACCTTGTCATGGGAACTTGGATTTGCATGACTCTGCAAGGCCAGAGAGTCACGCTGGTTTAATGAATACATAAACACACGAGTGCAAGCAGAAAGACAGCGCAACATGCATAGTTGTGGAGCTCCCAGATGTTTGAAAGGCGAGTCTCTTTATGAGAAACATGGGGAGCCTGTAGCGAGCTGTTCTTGCTGGTGTTTGTGGATGCGTGCATGTGCAAAAGTTGAACCTCACGGAGCTCTGACATTTCAATTACTGTGGAAATGTTGGAAACGTTGGTCAGATTAAAAATGCAGGTGTTAATAAACCCAACTCAACCCCAAATCTAACCCGATACAAGCTCTGGGTCTCAAGTTCTTTGGAGAATTTAAGGGCACGTTTGGGACACATGAACCCAGGCACGGTGACTGGGAAGCAATTGTTTGAGAAAGTGCAGATGCTCTCAGGTGCTCTGGCACGCGTTCAAAGTAATACTAGTCGTAAATTCTTCACCCAAAGTTACAGGTTTGAATAAAGATGTCCTTGTGGAGGGAGACATCTGAGACAAGTCCAAATTAAATCTGAAGTCCTTGGAGGCAGGCTGTTCGTCCGGCATTAAAGCTCTGAATTAATTTAACAGAATCACAGTAAAGAGTAACGCTAAGTGATTCAATAAAAAGCACCTGGACTGGCTTTCTTGCTTCTCTGGAACCACTTAGAAATATCCTTCTTATGGATCACTGTGGGGCTGCCTGTCGTTGCAGTGACCAGCACTTTTGTCTTCCAGCAACAAGGTCCCGAGTTTGAATGTGAGCCTGGGCAGTACATGGATCCAGAGCAGATCAGGTTCTTGTTAATACAAGAACTTGGTTTCCCGGATTAAAGATGAATAATACATTAGGAGTTTCTTTAGCACTGCTGCCTTTTTTAGCAAGGTTTGACGTTACCTGGCTCTCTCGGCATGGAGTTTGCATGTTTTCCCCGTGGAAAAAACAGGACTGTTAATTGGTCTCTCTAAATTGCTCTTAGTTGTGAGCATTGTTTTTCCTGTGTATCGCTGTCTTGTCCTGCAATAGACTGTTTATTTGTCCAAGGTGTATCCCCACTCCCTGCAACCTTTTTTAGGCAATGCATTGACGAAATATTTTCAATCTGAAAACAGGGTTCTGGATTTGTAGTACTAGATCACTTCTACCTGTTCATTCATCAAGGATTGCAACACAACAATAAACTCTGCTTAAAAATAAATCCATCCACAGTCATTTGCTTGTTGCTACATTTTTAGGTCTGGTCAGTCCAGTCAAAAAAAACAACAAAAAAAAAACATAAAAAAACTAATGTGTGGTATGCTGTAAGCAAGAGACTGGAGAACAACACAGAGAGATGGTGTGTGACGTCTAACTTTAGTCCATCTAAAAAGATACCGTTAGTTCTTCACAAAAAATGTTTTGGTTTTTTCTATCTAAAATAATGACATTTTGCTTATTGCTCCTTTAAATTACCACATGAACATTTGCTAATTATCCTTCAGTCTTTTAAAGTTTATTAATAGGTATTATTTAATTGCTTAATAATTAATTCACCATCCATAAATCTGCTAAATGTTCAAGCCACAACTAACATAAACAGGCTGCTTTGAGTCATTGACAGCCCATAATATTTCATGGCTAATAATAAAGCGCAATCTTTCAATGCTTTTTATTTTTTTCCAGTAAAACATGCATGGCAGCTGCAGTCTGTAGCTCACATGCCTGCTTCCTTTCACTCATCGTTATGTGAGATAAAGATTGGTGCAAAGACTCGAGTCTCAGAGCAGGAGTCCAAGTCTCTGAAACTTGTTTCACCATCACTGGTAAATGCAACATTTAGTGTAAAAGCAGTTTGAGTGATTGCTATGACTAGAAAAGCACTAGTTCTTACCTAATTTACAAAGAACAAATGTTAAAACAAAAGAGGGGACCATTAATAGTATAAATGTGTCAAAAAATCAAAATTGACCCAATACATATTATAAACCGCCAATGTCCAACGAGACAAACTATCTAAGGCAGAGAGACTAGTTAGTCTAATACTTAATAACGTAGCATTCAATTGAAATATCACAAAGTGATTTAAAAAATTCCTGTAAGGTAGATTCTCGGGTCAGATATGATGAACATTTACTGTAGCACACAGAGATGACTGGGAGTGTGAGCCCTCAGTTGGAAAATATCAGGTTTTCAGGACTGAGCACGTGATGTCAGCATGAATGAGTTGACAACATGCGCGTGCACGCTGGTGGTTTTAAGCCAGTGTGTCTAAATGTGAGTGCAAGTGGAACCCACCTTCTTTACAGTCATGTTTGTTCTCATGCAGCACAAAGCCGTGTCGACACTGACAAACGTACGAGCCCACCGTGTTGATGCACTCGTGCTGGCAGCCGCCGTTGTCCTTGCTGCATTCATCTTTGTCTGTGAGAGACACACATGCAGCACATCACTTACGTGGAAACAACAGAGAAGAAGTGGAGGGGTGGGGTGGGGGGTGGGAGGAGAAAGAAAGAGAGCATAGGGCGACGGAAACGTCCCCGAAGGACGAGGGGAAAAAAATCAAAGCAAGCAGGTCAAGTGAAAGCACTGCAAAAAGGGAACTAAAAGTAGGTAAAATCCTCTTGAAATTAGTGTATTTTTCTTTGATTTGAGCTGGTAAATCAGACTATTTGCCAATGGAATAAGATTTTTGTACTTAAAATAAAAACAATTCATCTCTATCATCTTATTTCAAGTGCAGTTTAGCTAATTATCTTATTTTAGGGTTAGAAATTCTCATTCCATTGGCAAATAATCTTATTTAGCTGCTCAAATCAAGGAAAAAGATACAAATTTTAAGTAGATTTTACTTTCTTTTAGTTCCCTTTTTGCAGTGAGGGACGAGGACGACAGCAGTGAACTCATTAACAGAACATTATTCGGCGTCAAGCTTAGCTTTTCAACATAAAGCATAAAGTTAAAGCTAAAAAGGGACTGACAAAAAAATAACATCCCAGCTTTAAACATTTTATGCAGGCAAAAATGTTGCCAAAGCAACATCTAAAACTTTGTAAAATGCAGAGCTCAGAAGAAAAAGCAGTAGAGAAGTTGGCCCTGCAAGGTGTTGTTTGACATGTGTGTGACTTGTAAGCCAGGCTCTCTGGTGAACCTTTTCAGCACAGATGAACTAAAATGGCGACTTGTTAGAATATCATATTACTGCCATGAATTTTGTGAACGTCCAGAGGTCCTTTAATTCTGAAACTGGCCACTTCCCCAGTTATAAGAGGCCAGGCAACACATATGGAACCAGGTTATTTTAGTTTACAGCCTCCAAGAAAAGCGCTTTAGCAGGTTTTACAGTTGAGCTGTGCAAGTTAGAGGATACATTTAATTTTTTTCATGGCCTCATTCTGTTTAACATCACAAATAAACAGGTATTGTAACGATACCTGTACAGTTTTGTGTTCATATTTTTTATCCCATACCATAACATACACATCTCATGACATAACATAGATGGTGTTAGCCTCATTTTTAAGTACACAATTTAAAATCTTCTGTATTTTCTCAGATTACCATCCATTTATCAGCCTCCCGGTGAACTGCTAAATATATCGTGATATTGATTTTAGGCCATATCGTATAGTATAATTTCAGTTTTTCTACAAACGCCTCAGAGGTTTGTTAGAAAACATTAGTGAACAAACATTATCATGAAGACCGAGGAGCACAACAAACAGGTCAGGGAGAACGTTGTGGAGAAGTTTAAAGCGGAGTTAGGTTACAGAACCAATATCCTAAGCTTTGGACATCTCACAAAGCTCTGTTCAAAATGGAGAAAAGCTCAGCTGCAACACATGGTTTTCTAGCTAAACTGAACGTGCGGACAAGGAGAGCATTTATCAGAGAGACAACCAAAGAGAAACAAAGATCCTCCTGGAAGAATCATTTGACAACACATGTGATCTACACACATGTGGTTTGGATGCAAGAGTGAAGAAGAAAGTGTTGAAAGAAAGCTATTTATTTATTTATTTATCCTTTATTTAACCAGGTAATACCCATTGAGATTAAAAATCTCTTTTGCAAGGGAGACCTGGCTATAAAAAGTCCTGATAGATCTATCTATCTATCTATCTATCTATCTATCTATCTATCTATCTATCTATCTATCTATCTATCTATCTATCTATCTATCTATCTATATATATATAATGTAGCAGGTATACTAAATTTCAACTATAATATTCTTTAATTTTTTGACTGGTCCCTATTTTTAAATAGGGACCAGAAACTCCAACACAATCAGAAAGCTTCGTCTCTCTCTCCTCGGTCCTGATCTTCCTCTCATCCCTTAATTTGCGGCCACGCCGGGCCGCCTCTGGGTGGCTGGCTTATGACAAAGCCTTTTAGAGGAGCAGAGCTCTGCAGCGGCGGAGCAGATGACAGGGTGGAGGTGAAAGGAGCAGGGGCAAGTTGTGGGGCTGCCATGTTGAGAGATGCACAGACGGAATAGGTGAAGACTGGCCGGTGAATGAGCAGGATAACACGACGATTAAAATAAGGAGAGTGTTGTGATGTGTTTGTGCCTAGGAGCAAGATTCCCTACAAAGAGATGTAAGATTAGACACAGATGATGAGTCTCACCTCAACACAGCCAGATCTGATTTTAATGAAACCACTAAATCCTCGTCTGTGTGTGTGTGTGTGTGTGTGTGTGTGTGTGTGTGTGTGTCTGATGTGGTATTACGGTGCTATTGTGGGCTCAGTCTCACCCTACCACTGGCTAAGAGGCTTTGCAGCCGATGCTGCACAGTGTTCATTGTAGCCGTCTTCAGGTCAAGCACAAAATGTCCACATACACACAAAAGCGCACGCATGCACACGTGGATTAGTAGTATTTGGGAGGCCAAACTCTTGGCCTTTTGCCAAACTAAAACCTATCCCTGGAAGGTGCAAATGAGCTTGCATTATCTGTGCATGAGGAACTTCTCCACAGCACCAGGCTCCACCAAGAGGCAAATGCTAGAGGCTCTGCAGGCAGTTGAATTTTCTACAAGTTCATGTGCGAGAGGGTAAACACCAACATCATTATTCTTGGTGCTCACACATTGCCGCCCTGAGACTCCCACAGCTTGATTACTGAAAACATATAAAGTTTCATCTTAAATTAAGGTTGTCCACATGGATTCTTGTGACCTACCACAAAATCCTGACTGTTGCACTAACTAGGGCGGCATATTAGGAGAACATGATGGCGACATTGGTTATAATTAACCTTCATTTTCCATACTACCCGCTGTCTTCACCATCTCTCCCCCACTTGATCTTGGTCAACAAAACCTACATCAGATGTTGAATCAACAGATGATAGGAATCCGAGCAAATTGCCAAATGTATTTCTAGAATAATTCGGTGTTTAGCCCTGTTACTCTTGTAGACATCATTACTAGCTAAGCTTTTACTACAACTAAGTGGATGTGCTCTCTTTCATCCTTTTGACTTGGAAACTGGCTTAAAGTTTATCTGCTTAGCTGTGTTTTTTTTTCCCTAGAGAAAGCCACTACTACTGGCATTATCCTTTTAAATCAAATCAGTTTATTTATGTAGCGCCAATTTACAGCACACGTCATCTCTAGGCACAATTTAGAGTCGATTCAATCAAGTCATACAGACAGATTGGTTAAAAAGTGTTCTGTCTAAGAAAACACAGCAGATGGCATCGAGTCACTGACTTGTAGCATTCACTCCTCCTGAAAGAGTGCATACTTTTCTCTTGCATAGACAGTAATCCTGGTTCAGTGCTTCTCTGGTCTTGTTGTGTCCATGCTCTGTCTTCTCAAACTTTGTTACTGTTAAATGGGAGCTTTCATCTCTACTGTCGCTACATGCATGCCGGGTATTTCTGTCAGCGTCACAATGTGGGTAACATTAGCATTATCAGGGTGGTTTGTCCTGTTTAAACCTCAGACATTTACTTTTGGTGCACCATGATGAGACCCAAAGAGGCCTTCAGGAAGAAGACTGTAGCATGTTATGAATCTGGCAAATAATTTGAAGACGTCCCTAAAGAATTTACTGTTGGTTAATCCAATGTATGGAAGACAGTCTACAATCGTTCAGAAGAGCTCCCAACATGTCTTGGTCTGGCCTGACCGTGTTAATTGGCAGAATGGTTTCATGCTGACAACATGTCAGTAGCATACACTGCAAAAACGGAAGCAAAAATAAGTAATATTTTCTTAAAATGAATGTACCTGTCCTTGATTTGGGCAGGTAAATAAGACTATCTGCCAATGGAATAAGATTTTTGCACTTAGAAATAGGAACAACTCATCTCCATCATCTTATTTCAAGTGCAGGATATCTAATTATCTTATTTTAGGGGTCAAAATACTCATTCCATTGGCAGATCATATTATTTAACTGCTCAAATCTAGGACAAAAACACACATTTTAAGAACATTTTACTTATTATTAGATCCGTTTTTGCAGTGAAGTAAACAGAGTTGATTGGCATTCAGTAGAATAGATAAGAAATTGGATCTGGGAAGGAGAATGGATTATTCAGTGATCCATTCCCTCGTTTAATCTAACAGACCTGAGCCAATCGGAGATCCCGATTGTAAGGTCATGTTACCTCTGACCTTTGAAGACGTTGAGGGCTTGCTGCCGACGCCACGGCTACGAGTGGCAGAACGGCCGTGCTTTATGTCCCGGCAGGACTCAAACACAAACATGCGCTCCTGACAGCGTCTCTGCCTGTCTGAGGGGAGAGAGGGCAGGGTGGGTGCAGGAGGCTGCAGGCTGGGAGGAGGCTCAGGAGACGCAGCGCTACAGGCATGCACAAGAGCCTTTTACACACACAGAAACACATGGCTATGTCTCCAAATACCAAAACTTTCAAACCTCCAGAAAACACACAGCAGAGGACAGAATGTAAATTTCCTAGAGTAGCTTTTCTGTGACTATTGAACTTCTTTTTTTAGAAACAATTGCAGCTGTGCTGAAGGATATTTCAGTTAATAGGAAATTAAACAGGAATTGCATTTTTATTCCGTTATTGACAATGCAAACTGTAATCTGTACTAGAATTAATAAAATTACAAGGACCTGAACATTAAGTCCAAAGGGACTTGAAAATGCTAAAAGCCATTTTTGTGTTAGGATTAGAAAAGTTGAGCATCACCTTTGCATGCACTATAATGTAATCCATTCCTTTGTTTATTTCTGCTTTTTAATTGAAAGGCTTTTAAAGCTTTTCTATGGTTTCTGCAAATTGTTTTCAATACATTTTTGTAGGACTGGTTTTCCTTCTAAGTGATAAGCCAGTTAACTCGACTCATGTGGGCGTCCAAAATGCTCAACAAATAAACCAGTGCAAATTATAATTGATTTAAGGGTAAATATAATATACAGCATGCCTTTTTTCTTTTTGCTACATGAACCTAAGTTAAAACTGATACATTTTTAAATGCAGTGTGGTGTTTTATTATCTTTTGAGTTTTGCCTGACTCATTTCCTATTAGAAAAATAGCTTTGGTCTTAATGGAAAATATAAATCTAACTCTACCAGGGGTATAAAGAGTTTTGGGCATAGCTGTACATGCAAGTTTGTTAATTAAAAGGAATCTTTTACACAAACCTTTTTTTCCCAATTGACTTACAAAATATAACAATTTTAAGCATTTATTTGTAGACAATGATAAATAAAACAACAAAATATGTGCAGTTTTTGGAATAACACAAACAAAACAAGTTAGTATTAAACAATACAGCTATATTTTTTGTTCAGAAACAACAGAAATCTAATGAAACAACCTTTTAATTACGCCTTCTGTTTGAGACGATCATCTAATGAATACCTCCTTAAAACCGTGGGTTTGAGCTGGATGTCAACAAACGGCGGACTGGAAGGCCTCGTCCATATGTTAATGAAAATAAATATTGGAGTGGTTCCTTAATATATTTCCTTTATGTAAACACAGCAAAGGGTTTGGATTGGTTAATACTTGTGCACACATGGCTAATGAGAAGGATTTTTTTTAGAAACAGGAGCATGATCAGTATAAGTGCTCAAACTTTTTTCAGATTTAAAGTCAAAAGAAGGACCTGATCTGAGCTCAGTTTGACGTTTTGGCAGTTTCCGTGGATTCCAGTGGTGTTAGCCAACAAAACCCACAAATCACTCCGTAACATTATTTCCTGTCTACCATGTCTGTCTGTCAGTTGACTCTGGGTGTTCCCGTTACTCTCTGTTGGCTTACGTTGCATTTATTCAGAGCTCCCTGCCAGTCTTACCTGAAAAGAAGTGAGCTTTGAAGCCTTTCTTGGAAACGGTGTTGTCCGACTTGAACTCAATCCTCATGTTGTTGTATTGAGAGGTGATGACCTCGGGGACTTCTGTGCCGCAGTATTTCCCGTGCAGCTTAGAGTCGGACGAGAGGCCGCTCCGCACCTCAACATAATCGTATTTACAAACCTAAACACACACACAAGGATCGTGTTAGGGTCTTAAATCGCTGATGCAGAATGAAACGTTTGCATGTTGCTAAAAACCCTTCAGCGGGCCGTGCTGCACGCAAACCTGTTGACACGCTCACCTCGTTGCCCTCCAGCTCAAAAGCCTCAAACTGCATGGAGATGCGGTACTGAGTCGGAGCCACCACCTGCCACACACAGTTCTTGTTGGGCGGATATTCTTTAGGCCAACCAGGAGTGCTGATGGTTCCGTTCAGCTTGGACAGAAGACCACCGCAGGCAGCTAAAAAAAACAAACAGATGTAAACAAATTGCAACAAGCAACACGATTATTTTGTATATGAAGAAAACTGAGGGCATGTGTTATAATGTATCCTTGAGTTTCATTCATTTTAGTCCTAATCCTTTATTTACAGAGAAGTATAGAGTAAAAGTTCAATTAAATGAAAGTAAAAGAACATTCCTCTGCAACGTAAATACAACTGAAAGCAGTCAGATTCTGTGAATTCATCCAGTAAAAATGTGTCTTATGTAGGTAAAACGTTGTCAAATTCACCATTATTCACTTTTTGGTTTATATTTTAGGCATCTGTTGTGCAACTTTACAGAGGTGGGTACAGCAGCCAAAAACTGTACTCAAGTAAGAGTAGAACTACTTCAACATATTTTTACTCTAGTAAAAGTAAAAAGTTGTTAGTCAAGAAATTACTCAAGTAAGAGTAAAAAGGTGTTCAGTAAGAACGTTACTCAAGTATTGAGTAATTAATCATAAAGCTAAAGATTTAATATTTGAAGATTATGTAACAAAAACATTAAAAAATGTTATGTGGACAAAAACATATAAGGTTACGTACAAATTCTGGTATTTTAAAGACAAAAGATAAACTAAAGACAAAATAAACGCTTTTCTAAGTATTTTTTTCAACATTAAACTTGAACTTACAGCAGTTAATATATATATACCGTATGTCAGAACAGTGCAAAGTACTTCCAATGACAATATCTCCTGTTTACTGTACATTTATTTGACCCCCAAATGTCTCAATGAGCTCAGCAGATAACACTAAAATAACAAAGGTTGTGTACAAACAAGAAGTCTCACTTTATCATAAACGCCAGGTTTTTGTCGCTGGTGCATTTTTTGGATTAAACAAATATATTCTTCATTCATAAAGTTACACACAGCAGGTATAGTGGCCAGATATTTTACTCAAGTAAGAGTATCGATAATTGAGTAATAATACGACTCAAGTAAAAGTAAAACTTACAGTACAGGAAAACTGCTACTAAAAGCACATTTTGTTTAAAAAGTTACTCAAGTAAAAGTAACTGAGTAAATGTAACTAGTTCCTACCCACCTCTGCAACTTTGCATTATTTGATGAAGAGTTGAAAGCTGCTCTCTCTCTCAACAATCTAAATGTTACTTTCTACCACAAACACCGCACATTCAGAAGTTACAAAGAGATGGAGACAAAGTTCTGGGCTTTCTAATATTTCTAACACGTTTTTCACTGGATGCAAGTGCCATAAGCAAAAATTAGTATTTGCATATTTTCCAGCTAATGTATTTGTTGCACATCCTTAAATGTAAGTAAATTGGATCATAGGGATGACTTTTACCTTGTAGAGCAATCGAAGATACAAACTTCCTTCACTAGGACTTTGTGAATCAGACGTACATGCTAAATCTGGTTTGGAAGCACTGTTTTTTTTCTGGGAACTTTTTTAACCCTCTTGCATTTCCCCTGCATCAACCAGCATTAAAACAACTTACAAAGCGATATATATACCCAAGAAAAGGCTCGGGCAATCAGGTAATACTATTCCACTTACCAGTAAATTCTTAATGGAGTGCTCTACATCAAATTGCCAAGCATTTTGAATTGATGCAATTATTTTAAGCATCAGAATTCAGTTTTATCAATTTAAATTAGTCAACAACTACATTTTTATTAATTCTATCAGTAACAGCTTTATTGTCATCAACAGCTAGCATTACAATGAATGTAATTAATTCTTGACTAAGAGAGAGAGAGAGAGAGAGAACGAGAGATAAATAAATAATTTTTTGACATGCCATCTCTTATTAAAATGTAATTACGGATAAATGCAATTTTTTATTCAAAATGTATACACATTTACAATTGCTTTATTATTTTTAGAGATGTCTGTCTCATTTTCTACTGAAAAAACTAACTTCTTGGTTGAATATATAGTAATTTAAAATCCAACTCTGCCAGAGTATTAATAATGTAGGTCTAAACATTAGAA
The DNA here is from genome assembly GCF_011125445.2 of Fundulus heteroclitus. NCBI lineage: Eukaryota > Metazoa > Chordata > Actinopteri > Cyprinodontiformes > Fundulidae > Fundulus > Fundulus heteroclitus. Next base: position 35,555,512 of record NC_046365.1, read on the forward strand.
CTTTTTAAGAATGTCATTGAGTAATATAGGTAGTAAATGCAAAATGACAAAATGTTTGGTGTAAAAGAGAGGAATTAAATGATGCAAGTGATATAATGGAGGAAACTGTCTCCAATACATCAATTACATAAGTTACATGCTGTGCCTACAAAGACTTTTTGAGTGCATGTTTTTACAAGGAAAACTAGTGAAAAAGTTCAGAGAGCAAGCTGCAAAAACAAGGCAAATCCTCTAGAGAAACATAGGAAACACCAGGAAGAAGCTCACAAAAAAAAATCCTCCAGGTGTTTGTTTAAACTTGGCCAAAAAACATTAAAAAGCCAGACCAGTTCCCAAACAGCATTTCTTCCTTCTGTTTCAGAATAACGGTAAGAAAATAAGATGTAGGGGTGAGCTGAGACTGACGGATGACCCGAAGCAGAAAGCATCATCTGTTAAAGTACATGGAAACTGTGTGACGGTTTGGACCTGAATGATTTCCAACAGCTTTGGGTCTCTGGTGTTAATCGATGATGTGACGGAAGTTGGAAGCCGCTATACGAATTTAGAAATGTTCAGCAAAACACAAAAAGTTGCAGTATAAAACATAAATCATCTCCTCTTTTATTGAGTCTTTTTAAACCATATGTTTAGAGGAAAAAAGGTAATTCACAATTCACATACACCCTTTTAAAGACAGTCTGCAAAAATAAACCAGCAATTTTGATTGCAAAGAAGAACATTTCCTATGGAAATCCAATCAACTCTCTCCATTTATGTTAGCAAAAATATCCTCTTCTGCAACCTCTTCTTGCTGTATACCTCAAGGGTCTATATTGGTTCCTACTTCGTTTCCAAGTTCAAGAATCTTTATAATCCCCTGAGGGTAACAGATTTCACAGCAACTTATTTAAAACAAAAAAACAAACAAATCACCACATTTGACAACCAGGAGCTAAACATCCTAACAACTCATTTACGAATCTTCGAGCTGCAGGAACAAATGTTTTTCAGTCTATTAGTCCTACTTCTTGGCAGTAGATACAATATTTACACCATTAAGGAAGCAAGTTGGACTCATGGTGCAGCGGGTGATCTGGGTCCACCAGGATCGTTCTGGCTTTTTTGACTGACGTCCCCTTTTAAGGTTCAGTCCAGTTCTTTAAGGCTGTACCAGCCATTTTTGCCCACACTTTGGCAGTTCTCAACAGTTTGTTTCTGTTCTTCCAAGTTAAAAGCCCGAACTAGCCGATTAGGTTAAAAGTTAATACAGGCTCAATAAAACCAGGATAAAAATTCCACATAAGAATAACATTTTCATTAAAACTTGTAGCGATCATTATTCAAAAAGTACTGAATACATCCCATCGTTCTTATGCTGATGACATTTAGATATACATTTATAATTTAGTGTTTCTCAATACAATAGCCTCTATTTAACTATCTAAAATATGCTAAAGATAAATTAATGTTTACATTTCTTACACCAAATGAAAACAAGGATGAAATAATTTTAGTTGGATATCACACCCAATTAGAAAAGTTAACTGATATCCTTGGCTCTCTTGTTTCTCGCTGCTCATCCAGGGCTAAGACATCTTACAGTGAATTTTGATTTTTTTTAATCAGAAAACCAAGTGTAGCAGTTTTTATCAGTTACAACAAATGTTAGAACACAATTAAAAGTTGTTGACATATTTATCACCTATGACTTTCCGCAGTTCAATCAATCATTGACTTTGAACAATCTTTTTTTTATACACTTACAGTTAGTCCAAAATGTTTTTGCATTTTTTGTTGTTGTTGAAATTTCTTCTTATGTTACACAAAGCAATGTGAACAAGAATTCACATTCTAATTCACACAGATAAGTCACGGTGGCTGAGAGGTTAAGGCGTTGGACTCGAAATCCAATGGGGTTTCCCCGCACAGGTTCGAATCCTGTTCGTGACGATGTTTAATTTCAATCCATTTGTTGTCAGATGGTAAAGTGCACACCATTGTTTAATGTACATAATGAGGATAATGCCTTGACTTCCATAGACTTCCATTCATCTGCAAGCCTTTCTATAGCTTAACCTTTACCGGTTTATATACCTAACCTAAACCTAATTGACACATTGGTGCCAAACCTCACCCCTGTCCCAGAATAAAAGTAAGAACCGACAAAAGGTCCTCACTTTGCTAGCAAAATGAGCAAAAAGTGTTCTCGCTCAGCTGCAAGTACAACAACACACACAAACACTGAATCATCGTTACCTTCGCAGCTCTTCTTGTCAGGAGCCAGTTCGTAGCCGGGGTCACAGGCGCACTTGAAGCTCCCGAGAGTGTTTACACACCTCTGCTCACATCCACCATTGTCTGGCTTGGCACACTCATCTTCCTCTGGAATGCACAAGAGTCAAAATATGTGTGAAATGCTTTGGAGAGGAAAGCCGCATGAGGAAAAAACAACCAACAGGTAGGGTAAGAGAAGAACATTTATCATATTTGGATTAAATACTGCAAGACTCGTAGTGCCATTCTTGATAAGTACTTTTAAAGTAACAATAAATCAATAAAAGGGAATAACACTAACTGATTGGCTTAATCAGGACCTTACCTTTGAAAAAGTTGGCAGCGAAGCCAGCCTTGTTCACTGTCCCATCAGAGACAAACTTCATCCATAGGGTGTGGGAGGTGGACCGAACATCTTCAGGTTTGTCGTAGCCACAGAATCGACCAATCAGTGGGCTTGTGTCAAGCGGACCGTCCCGGACCTCCAGGTAGTCGTAGGCGCAGCTGTCGTGCCTCTCGATCTGCACACGCACACGTTCACGCACATGTTTTCAATGAGCTGGTTGAAGCTGGTTGTCAGTCATTGTAGCATCAACTTGCAGAGCCCCTTTTAATGGTTAACATGGTGCAAATTTTTATTTGTTAGTTTATTCATTGCTGTTAAATTGCAAGATAATTGCAGCTCATGGTTTCAAAGCAACAAAACTAAGAGGTTTCTCCTAAAATAACTGCCTAATACATTTGTGTAATATGTGCAACTCTGAAGTAAAAGTTTAATTATTCCCCAACAGACACACGATTAGTCCAACTCTGACAGCAAGTAACAATCTTTAGTTTTCTTTTATAAAAAGAGTGAGGTGTAACACACTGAGTCACAGTTTTACACTTACATCACTCTTTACACAGCAGCTGTCCTGAGTCCTGAGTTTTATTATAGATGGCTGGATGTCTCAGAAAGCCAAAGCAATTTTTTTCTTCTAAGATTATCACAAGTTTCCCTGCTCTTCTGTTTAAAGTTAAATCAATATTCACAGCAGTGACAGGATCAGGACCGTACAAATGCATCTTCATCTAAAAAAATCAGGCATTTTGTTTTATTTGAATTATCTTCAGCATTCATTTCAAAATGTATTTTCCTTGGCACTATTTCAAGAAACTGGGTTATCCATCAATTGTTGGATGGATACATGCGTACAAATTGTTGCACAGTTGAGAGGGATTGGTGTCTTTTCTCCGGAAGTGAGGTATACTTTGTTATCAATCCATCATAGACACACGCAACCATGCCTGCACACACTCATAAGCGAGAGGAATGGCCAAATAACATCCATGAGTAGATTGTTTTATAAACTGTGGAAGGCAGAGTAACTGGAGAGTGCATGCAAATTCCACACAGAAAGACCCCAATGAGGAATAAAACACAGGAGCAACTTTCTGCAAGCAAGCTGTGCTAACAACACTGCAGCTCTTTGTAAAGTAATAATAAATAACAAATAATAATGATAATAAAATAATAAAAGCAACTTTAGTAAAAAATTATTTGTCCAGAGTTGCCTTTTTTGGTGCCAATATCTTATATTGACAGTGGGAGAGTTAGAGTACTGTTAAAAGCCTTTAAGCCACAACCCAAAGGCTCTAAGTATGAATTAGGTCTGGATTCTGCTGTCCCCAAAACATATATTAAAATAATAAATCCATGCGTTGCCACATGGATAACTAAAAATATGTAAAGTTTTCTTGAAATGAGTGTATTTGACCTTGATTTGAGCAGGTAGATATGATGATTAGCCATTGGAATAAGATTTTTGCACTTCAAACAGAAACAACTCATCTCCATCATCTTATTTCAAGTGCACTATATCTAACTATCTTATTTAAGGGGTCAAGGATAAATATACTAATTTCAAGAAAAGTTTTCTTATTTTTGGTTCAGCAAATGGCTTGATGCACCACAAACGTGCTGCACAAACATGATTACTTATATTTTCCTGGAAGCAATTACATGCTGGAGAAAAGACAGGAACACGAATGCCAAATGTTTTTTGGTCATGAACAAAACTTCAACCTTTTTGGGATAGAAACCTTCGGACCTTTGATGACTTATTGGAATTCAAAATCCTAAGGATCCTTTAATGATGCCCCTGGAATTTAAGCCAGATACCTTATTTCAAATTGAAGATATTTGGGTCTTCATAATTTTGATACTTGCATGCAAAATGGTAGTTACAAGAAATTGTGATCCTCCACATTCTGATCAGTAGAAGGACATAGAAGAAATAGACTCCACAGAAAGATTTATCTACTCTGTCAGGACTAAAGCCGGGACCCAAACAAGACTTTGGGCAAAATAGATCAAGTACGAGATGAACAACGGGTCTAATATCCACTTTACATGAGACCAGATAAACAAGTCGCTGATACTGATAAACTCTACTAAAGCTGCAGTAAGGAGTTTGGAGAAAACCGTGGACTTAGCTGGAAAATTTTACCAAGCACACCTAACGGTGTGTTCACACCGTTGGATGCCTGACATTTCTCCACTGTCTCGCAAACAATCTGCACAAGCAATGCAGCCATTTTACCCCCAGTCCGCTTCGCCGCATCATCGAACAGGAGAAGCGTCTATCTGCTTGCCAGTCCCTCCTGTCTGTACAGCTCACGGAGCGGTGGAGATGGATTATACCACCACATTAGCTGCGTCTGGATGAGGGTCGCCTCACTTGACTGAAAAGTTCTAATTCTTGAACTCAAGCAATATTTTGCTTCGCTCTATTCGCAGTTTTGCTTCACTGTATTTGCCCAAATCGTGCTGTTTGCATCGTCTAAACCTGTCCTACGCATAGTGGACCGTTAATCTGCTACTGAAAGCGCCTTTACATGTGTAAAAAATGCAAATCACTCGTTTAAAACGTGAACACACCTTTACGGGCCCCTCCACATTGGTTAGACAAAGGTTAGGTTTTCAGGTCATGTTTAATAAAGACTTTTGCAGCTGCTGTTTTGTATCGCGGAGAAAAGAAAGGAAGCAGCAGAACTGAGCTGAACATAAAAGCAACAAGCATAGGAGAACGTAGAAAACAGAGAATACAGTATTCACTATGGAGCTAATCCTCACATAACACACACAAACACATGCAATGGTACCTTTATTAACTTACCAGCGACAATTCAAGTGTGAAATTTGACCCAGACTTTCTGAGTTCATGCACACAGCGACACATACATACACACACACACAGAGGGAGTGTGTCACCTCGAAGGCCTGGAAGCTAAGTCCAACATTGTATCCCTCAGACACCGTGATCCTCCACACACACTCTTTGGACGGCCTGTAGTCGTCGGGATAGTTGGGAGACTGAATTTGCCCGGAGTCCTTGGTGATTTCCCCTCCACAGATCGCTGAACAGGATAAAAGAGAGCAATACAGCAGGGAAAGACAGCCAGGATCAGTTAGCATCGACCTGCGATGACCACAGACCTGAACAGTGAACTCTATGTGTCCAATTTGAACGATTAAATTAATCGTAAAAGTCATCAAATTCAGAGTCTGAGCATGTTTCGTCATCAAACCTGTGCTGTATACGGATGCATATGCACGTTAACTGGTGGCTTGTTTGATTAATTTGTGAATCTCTTGGAGCTGTTACCTTCATAAACAGCAGCGAAGCCTTTGCCCACCCAGTTGCTGCTACTGCGAAACTCAATCCACATCCTGCTGTCAGCTGAAATCAAAACATCAGGGATTTTGTCTCCACAAAACCTGCCTGTGAATCGCAAACACAGAACAAAATCAATAAACTCCTTTTGAGTACTGATTATAAGGAGCATTTTATCTTAAAACACAGTTTAACTTCACAAAAGTTGGATAGCATCGACTCCAGTTGTCCCAGCCAATAACCTCCAAATGTCTAACAAATGCAGCGCGTCTCACCGCCATCTTGTACTCGTTCCTTTTCAGTCTAGCTCCGATCCTTTTGTCAGTCGCTCTACCGTTTTTACAATCTCTTGTGCTTGTTTCTATGCATGGACAATTAAACTTATGCAGTTTCTGTTCTTCTAGCCTGTGCACCTTTACTTTTTCCACGCACATCTTCTTATCACACACATGTATTTTCCCTCGCTTCAACAGACTCTCATTCTTCTTCTCTCCAGAGCATGCCTCAATTTCTGCAGGTGCTGTTCCACCTGCTCATCTCCTGTCAACGTGTCCATCATCACTGGAAACAAGAAGGGCCTCTGAGCTCCTGCATGATGCAACCCTACAGCCACCTTGAAATCATCTGCCTCTCCTACCACACACCTCACCGCTGTCTCGCCGTACATGTTTTTCAGCACCTTTACATGTTTCAGTGTCACAAGACTTCTTAATTCAGATCCACAAAAACTATTTGATTTCTTCTGCATGTCTCCATACTTCTATGACACTTTGCATCTGCATGAAACCATACCACTGCTTACAGATAATCACCTCAGTATTAGATAATCAGTGTTTTTCTATAGGAAAATATCAAAAGTCAAATGTTTTTCAGACTGCATAGAAACTCTGATCCCTCTGCATTACGTTTCTACACATCACTCAAGTTCTTGAAAACGGGTACAGTTTTGCTGCTTTAGACATCCCCATACTCTCAATTATTCAGAGAAATGTCCCTTCCCTTTCTTTCCTGGACATGTCCATTCTTCCACCAGTCTATCATCACTTTCTCCTTGCAATCCTCTGCACTTATTGACTCATTTCTTATTTTAGTATTTAAATTATTACATTGAACCATGAAGAATTTTCTACTTGATAAGTATTCATGTGTGTATTTTGATTTAGACTCATTTTGCTGCTGTTTGTTGCATCAGATTCAGGTTTTCATTAAATGCCATGTAATGTGATTGGCATTATTAGAACACCATGATAGTCAAAAGCTTAAAGTAATTTTATTGTCAGGATAAAAAGTAAAATTACTAATCTATGATTTAAACTAGTGAGTTGAGGGAACTTAATGTTTTTAAAGTTAGATGTTTTAATTCACAATGTAATACATTGGTGATCACAGTTCATTGAAAAGCTGTGCTTTAAGTTAAGAAAAATTTTAAAGGTGCATTGCACAAGTGTGCCCCCTATGGCGACATGTTGAAATTACACCAATGTGCACAGGAGAAGATGAAAGGCATCTCCTGCTACGACTGCACAGGTCTTTTGTTTAGACATGTAATGTTTTCTGGGGTAAGAAGGTTATAAACATTGAAGTTAGCCCGTGTTCTCTTGCTAACGATGGTGGCGGAGACTCGACAAAGTAGCCAGGTGAACGACACCCAGATCAAGAGAATACGACCCAAATCAATCTCTCACAAACTGATTAATGGAGCCTAAAGAGGCAATAGAGGAAAACAAATTTTAGACATTGGGCAATTGTGAGGGCATGTGTGGGAAAGAAAAAAAAGTAATTTTTAACCTTTAAACTTTCTCCTTTAAAGTAGTAAGGAACTAACCAAATTAAGGTGACGTAAGCAGATATTTAAAAGTGACATTTAAACGTTCCCCTCAGTCTCACAGTGTCTTGGTCTTACCGAGCAGCGGAGCTTTCCTCCAGTATCCGTCACGGACCTCGATGTAATCGTACCAGCACAGGCTGCTTTTATACAGATCCATTGTGGTGAAGTTAAGAACGATCTGGAGAGGCAAAAAGCGCGGCAAAAGCAAACATGTTGCATTTATTCCCTGTGAAACATCCTGCGATTGCTCTAGATGAACGCTGGTGACAGAGCAGAGAAGGCTCAGTCTGTCACCACGCTCTTATTCTTTGTGTGTGTGTGTGTGTGTCTGTGTGTGTGTGTGTGTGTGTGTGTGTGTGCACCTTTTCTCCAGGAGTAACAGATATTCTCCACACACAGTGGGTGTACGAGGGGTATCCGTTGGGGTAACCAGGTGATGAGAAGTTACCGGTTGACTCCTGGAGGGTTTCTCCGCAAGCTGAAATAAACACAGATGAATTTGCGTGATTTAAGCGATGTTGTGCTCGTTTAATTTTCCCTATCAAGACTTAGCTGAACTTAACATTCCTCTGTACAACAGTCATATAGACCCGCAAATATCCGTGTTGTAATTTGTCACTCTGAGGACGTCGGACAAATCTAAAGCAGCTGAGTCGGGCATTTAGGGAAAACTATTTTAACGTTGTTCATTTTCCGTCTGAGCGTAGCGCTGTTGCTGTCTCTCAAAAGGAGGTTAGCCAAACGTGCCCCTCCCGTCCCATCATGCATGCTGTGTTTCCCCCCACAATGCCCCAGGGCTCTGTTCATCTGTCAGTGAATGTGGTAGCGCCCTAATACGACCTTATGAGGTTGAAGTTGTGTTTCCAGCTGGCATACATTAATATAGTCCCAGACTTCCTCCAGTATCAAATCGATTTAGCACTGGAGGATCACAACCTACACTGAGAAACACTTATTTGTGTTTGCTAATTATGGGCGGTTTGATCAAAGGAACGGATACAATGATCCACTGATATTCAAGGACACCACAAATAGACAATACAACATCAAAAACAAAAAACTTCTTTACTGCTTTTCTCATACTGCTTTATTGTCTATAAGGTATATGTGTGTGTGCACGTGTGTGTCTGTGTGTGTGTGTGGGCTGAGAGCTTTGGTACCGTTAATGTTCATAGACATTTACAACATTGCACCACAGCTCAGCGAACAGCTCCAGATCACGTTAAACTCCTCACCAGGGACCAGGGCAGTGCCAGAAATGCACGGGTGTGCACAAGAACTGCATGTCTGAATAATCATATGTGTACGTGTGTGTGTGTGTGTGTGTGTGTGTGTGTGTGTGTTGTTGTTGTTGTACTTGCAGCTGAGCGAGAAAATGTTTTGCTCATTTTACTAGTAAAGGAATGACTTTGATGTAAAGTGAGGACCTTTTTTTTTTTGCTCCTCATTTCATTCCTGGGCTAGGGGTTAGATTTAGCACAAAGGTGTCAATAAGGTTTAGGTTAGGGGTGAGGCATAAGGTACAAACCGGTAAAGATTAGGGCTACGGTCAGGATTAGCCGTGGCGAAAGATCATGTAGAAAAACAGAATATTGAATTTCACCTCTGTGCCTCACAGCGAGGAGGATTTCATATTAATCATGCAAACAGATTAATGAGGGCCGTCATCATTTGCATCCTTACTAAAAAGACACATAACAATAAGCCCAAAAGCACAGCAGCATCGTAGTAAATAAATCAGTACCTGGACATCTATACAGCTTCCTTGCCTGTGCAATGTCTCCTTTGCTGAGCCTGGTTCGCTGGCCGATAGCCGGCCGCACCCCGTTTTCATCTCTGGATGGAAGGATCGTGTCGAGGAACATCCCACTGCAGATGAAAGAGCAAAGGTTAGATTCTGCATCACAGAACATGAATGTGCTGCCATAATGCAACTCATTCTAGAGAAAGAGTCCTCTCTAACGCCAGGACCCACAGACCTCTGCTAGAATCCAGCTGAACATACTGTGTTTTGTTGTAAACCTTTTTAAGAGAGATTTGCCTCCCAGTGCATTTAGAGGGAATCCTGACACTAAAAACATTCAACACAATGATGGCCAAAATTATTCACACCTAATGGCAGACTTACACTTTGAATTTTTATCCAACAAGAAGCTTGTTTCTAATATGAAATGGGACCGACTTCTCTCAAAAAATAATAAAACAATGTAATAGCAATATCAATTTTGATAAAATATAAACATTTTTTCAGGTTTCATTTACTTTTTATTAAAACGTGGCAGTTTATACCCTTCTTAAATGGTCAATAGAAAAGATGTGACAGGAATCAAAGTCTTTTTAAAAATTGCAGAGCAGCTTTTTGCACGATTCTACTGGCTTTTTGATAATTGATCCTGGGTGATGAGTTCAAGGTGTTTGAGGCTGGAAGGCCTCCTTACCAACACCCTAATATTTATGTGTCCTCTACCAATTCTCTGCTCGGTTCAAGTCCAGGCAAGTCCAGATTCACGTCCAGACTACTCAGCCTTAATTCTTTGAGTTACTCAGTGGGTGGGCTTGCTGGTTGTGCTTTGGATCGCTGTCCTGCAGCACAACCCAAGGGCTCTTGAACTTAAAGGTCACAAACTGATGAGCAAAGATTCTCCTTTAAAATTTTCTTCTCAAGAGCAGAATCCATGTTTTCTAGGCAAAGCAGCCTCAGACTATCACATTACCACCAGACTTGACTGTTGGAATGATCTCCATTTGTATTTAATGACCTCACTGTAGTCCCAAAGTCTTATAAATGGCTGACAGTGACTTTGTTTCCCATCAGTTGTTGAAATTTGTTAGATCAGGGACATCATGTGTTGTTTTTTGAGTTCTCTTAGCCTACTTCATGTCGTTATCGTTATCCCCCCCCCACACACACACACACACACACTCCATCCACACCTCCCTTCTCGACGCAACACTCCATTTTGTATTAACAATGGTGCACATACTTCCATATAAGATGACTGTTTTACCTATCAAGGAGGAAAAATGACAAAGACAGTAGATTTTAAATGGGATTAAAATGAGGGAAAAAGTACAATGAATAAAATGCAACAATGGGCAGTGTTATATAGAACTAGGACTCATCCTATAAAGTGCTCTTAGAATAAGACTTATTTTTTTGTCGTCTTTTCACATGTTGCATTTGTTTGATAAAAAAAACAACTAAAAACCTCATAAATGTCGACTTTCCAGAGTAAACTGAACAATGTGATCAGGACAAGTTTTCCAGAGAAAGATTCATTAGGTGGAGCTCATTAAAACCAAAGATCCTCAAAATCTGAACTTCTGATCCTCTGAAAATTATTTCAGATTAGAAGACTTTAACACAGCTGTTCAGAGCACTTTATTCTCTTCACTTAAACCACTGAAACTCCAGAAAAATGTCATTTGTTTCATGGCCTGTTTAAACAAGCTTTGGATTTTTAAGCAGTAATCAGGCCTGGGTGTAGTAAATTAAATTGAACCAAAATTTTATTTTTCACAGTTGATCGCTGATTAATAGGTGTGATGAAACAGTCTTCCTAATTTAATAAAGGAAATATTCAATTGAAAATTGCCTTTTTTGATGTTTATTCAAATTGTCTTTGCTTAAATTTCTTATTTGTTTCCTCTACCAATTCTTTGCTAGATTCAAATCCAGGCTCCGGCTGGGCAGCTCACAAGCTAATAATGGTTGTAAAATTAAAATCTATCCCTTGTGTATAAATGCTTATACTTGTAGGTTTGTGGTTAACGAGAGGCGGGGCACCTGACAGGTCACCAGTCCATCACAGACCAATATAGAGACGCACACAACAACTAATCCCATGGACAATTTGGAGACCATTAACCTAATAGTTATGTTTTTTGACTGTGGGAGGACGCCAGAGTACCCAGAAAGGACCCACGGATGCACAGGCAGAAGTTCAATGCAGAACAATCCCAGGCTGAGATACAACCACAGAACCTTCTTGTTACAAGGCAAGAATGCTACCGACGGCACAAACGTGCAGCCCTGGTAAAAACCTTAAAGCAGCAATCAGGATGTTCACTACCTTCACTACCTGGGGAAAAACAACAACAACAACAACAGTTTCTTAGTCTGTTACATTTGATTTTGAAGTTGTAAGTGGAGAGAAAAGACAGCCGTCAGGGTGAGAGGATGTTTTCTTTAATGCTACTTAAGAGAGATCAGGTTGTGAGAGCGACAGGTCTAGGAGGGGAACCCTTTTCCCACTGACGCTCTCTAACTCCTTTTGGAGGATTTCCCAACATAAAAGTGAATTAATGGTCCTCCTGAAGGGTTCCGGTTCTGCTCTGGGGTCTCTTCCCAGGGAATACGTCCTGATCAGATGTTTAAACCAGCAGCTTTGCTTTGGGCTCCCCCTGGTCGTCTGACCTTAGTTCCTTTCTCTGCGAGACTGAGCCCAGCCACCTAACAGAGGGTTTTTTTTTTTTTGGTCATGATCCATATCTGATCATCATAATTAAGGGTTCTGACAAAAATAGGTCAGCAAATTGAGAGCTTCACTTTTTTGACTCACAAACACAGACCAGAGCGACACCCTAGTTACAGCAAACACTCGATCCGGACTCTGCCCAGGATCAGATGCAGAAAATAAAGCTACAACACTGGGAAATGCTTACAAAGCCATCAGCGTCACATCTTCAGGGTCCTGAGCAGACTGCGATGCTGTAAAAACGAAACCAAAGCAACAGACAAGAGGTGGAGCTGTTACCGTGAGAAGGTGTTCCTGGCGTAGTGCATGATGCTGTCAAAATCATAAGGTTCTCCGAGAGAGTTCACCTCCCCTGCCTCCATCTTCAGGAAGTTGTATTCCTGACCTGCAAACATAGATTTAGCATTATTTTAACTACGGGATTGTCGGATATTAGGAGAAAAAAAAGTCTTTGCTGAGTGAGAAACCATGTTTAACACAACTGACCACCAATAGATATCCAAATGTTTTGGGGGGATTAATTTACTTTTCTTGAGATATTCTTTTTATTGTCTCAAGAATATGGAAGTCACTATCTTGTGATCTTTGGATAATTTTTCAATTTAATCTTTCAACATCTCCATGATTGATCTTCAACAAAGCTATGAGATTTATTTTCTTAAGAAAGCCACAGAAACATTTTAATTGCATGCCAAATTTCCGTGTTTACATTTTTTTTAAATCAAGTAGCCATATAAAAATTCTTTGAAAGTGGTGGAAATTAACAGCTCTTTAGTCTTTCTGAAGGTCTTACAACTTTTTTTGGACTTTTTTTGTTGCATAATTTCACACCAGGAACTGAGTATTTCTAAAGTCTTGTTCTTGTCCGGGTAAGCCACCTAACGGTGAACCACTGACAGCTCTACACAGAACAGATAACTTAAACTGGCAGCTGAATTAACAAAGACATTCGTGAGAGCTAAATGTGTGCAGACCTGAGTTTTCACATCCTTCTGAATCTAAATCTAGCTACAGACCCAGATCTGCTCCTAAACTAGCCTCTTGTTTTTCCACTTTTTCTCTGTTTGCCTACATTTACTGTGGCTTTATGTATGTATTCAGGGGAAGGTCCTCCTATATTTATGATAGTTATTGTATTAATAAGTTGCAGCCAGATCTGTGCCCATATTCACAAATATTCTCAGTCTCTCAGAGAGCTCCTATCTTAGCCTGAAAGTTCCTACCTTGGAGTCTTAGTCTAAGAGTGATTCAGACAGTTGCGACTCTGAGGAAGGAAATGACAGAAGTTTTTATCTCAGAGATGAGGTGCGGTTGACCCCGTTGTTAGGTGTGACGCTGTCTTTTAAAAGCTGTTATTGGTTGATAGTACAAGAAAGAAAAACACAAATACGCTCCTAGGAGAGAACTTAACCGATTAGACTGGATTAGGACAAAATTTAGCTAAATTAATTGATTGTCATAAAACATCACAATGTTTGAACACACCTTATTTGCATCCTCATCGTTATTTTGTTTTGCTTATTAATGTTTTACTAATTTATCTATATTAACACGCCCTCACCCGTCAGCATTTTACTGGGATTGTCTGCTTGTATAAATCGGTCATAATTGGCCAAATGACCGACATTAAATGGGAAAAAAAAGGTGGAAAAAAAACAAACTGCAATGCATCTGTCAGTACAGCTGTGGGAGGAGAACAGAGGAGTGTTGAAAAGTAAATTGGTCCCTGGATCACAGCGCAAATAGACAGACTTCGTAGCATATTGCCACAGATCAACGCATATTTTTTCTGCTTTTATGCACCAGTGTAGCAATCAAATCAGCGAAGAGAAGGCATCACACAAGCAAACTTCTAGATGACCTTTTAGGCTACTGACTATTATTAAGCAGTACAGAAAATACATTTTCACCTCTCAATTTCTCCACTTTTTATTCATGATTATCTAACGTTTTACTTATTATTTATTTATGCTCAATAAAATTACATTAAGTCATGTAGAGCGTTGGGCTTCTGAAACTAATTAATTTCCCACTGCTGGGAGGATAAAGTTGATCTTATCTACATATCAATAATTGCATGATTATTATAGAAGTGCTCATTTCCTCCACTGTTTAGGGGTGGATCAGCCAATCATCTCTCTCCGTTTCCACCATCTTCCCTGCTTCAGGCTCACAAAAAGTCCTCCTCACTACTCCTAACATTTTGTCGCTTGAGGAGGCCTGAGACGCTTTGTAAATAACTTTTATCTTGCCGAAGTAAAATTCTAAGAATAATCGTAGAATTTTGGAATAAAAACTTTGTGAATACGGGCACTGAGCTTTTGGAGTTGTTGCACTGAAAAAGTACCGTCAGCTAGGCGCTGCTGAAATGTGCAAAAACAGGTCAGGGATGTTACAGAAGGTGAGACGCGTCCTTCCTTCCACTGCGGTGTGCCATATATATAAGCAAATTATCATTCTGTGAAAACAAATTATCCTTTTTACATTTAAAACTGTGCTGTTGCTGTTTTGTAGACGGAATCTAAATCTTACGACTGCCAACAAATGCTTTACTTGCTGTGGTTGATAAACAGAACTCAAACGAATTAACTCTGTAACAAAGCTCTGTCTGTCGAGTGCAGCTTAGATAAGGGGCACTGAGCAGGTGTTCAGTCGCACTGGAACCCAAGATCCTTTTATAATTTACTAAGTGAAATAAACTGGATTTAACCGCAAACTTATTTTCATTCAGCCATCTTTACAAGTACAAACCATTAAATAAATTAGAACGTTCTCGAAAAGTCAATTAACCAAGTGAAGCCTATTATATAGATTCATTATAAACAGGCTGATATTTTTAGGCCTTTCTGTGAACTATGTAGGGTTAGGGTTATCATCTTTAGAGCTAATCAGAACACGACTTTGACGATTAGAATATTACGTCAGACTAATTTAAAAAAAAATGTAATACAGAGAAAAGTACATTCAATACCCACTTGAAGGTTCTTATTTGGAAAAGATACTTTCAAACAAGCAGCATCGTATTGCATATTTGAAGTATTGAAATTATCTATATGGAATGAGGACGCAGCGATGGCGCAGGTGTTGAGCGCGCAACCCGTGTTCGGAGGCCTTAGTGCGCGACGAACATGGGTTAACTTCCTTAAAGTACTGACATCCTAGCTAAACTCTAAAACTAATTTACAAAGCCTGTAGATCAAGACCACTCGCTTGAATCAAGCTATTGTGAATCAAAAACAACGCAGGTGGTATAAAACTTTTGCACAGTGATGTGAAAAGCATAAACGGGGCAGTCGTTGAAAGAGACGATGCTTCTGTAATTCGATGTAACGCCTGTCAGACTGCGTGACGGTGAAGAGGGGTGCGTTTGTGGCAATGTGACAGACGACTTCACAGCCATTAAAAGATCCATTCACACATCGAGCTGAAACCCAGACCTGAGTGAGAACTTAGAAAACCTGTGCAGGCCTTCTGTGACCACAGCCACTGTCTATAAATAGGAGACAACCTGAGTGATCCTGGGACTTTAGTGTCTCTGTGGTAATGAGTCTCACCCGGCTGGATGTTATCCCGGATTATGGTCACATGATCGTCACGGTCGGGCCGTGTGTGCTCATGCCAGAAGCCAATGACGTGGCCCAGCTCGTGCACCACGATGCCGAACTTGTCGCAGTTCTTCCCTATGGAGATGGCCTGGGGTCCGTTGCCGCGTCGGCCCACATACGAACAACACCTGAAATGGATAAGTGTGACGTTAACGGCAGAGATATAGCAAAGAAGGCGGGGGGGTGCAGAAATACAGCAACAGCGATGCATTTAATTAACAATCAACTCAAAAACACATACATTACAGAAGAGGGCAAGAGCTCATGTTTAATCATGTTAATACAAGAATGCTGCAGTTTTCTAACTTTAAATCGATATAACTAGAACCAGAACTAAACATGGAGAAGCAGCATTTAGTTCCTATGCTCCGCTTATCTGGAACAAACTTCCAGAAAACTGTAAAAGTGCGGAAAGCCTGAGTTCCTTTAAATCAAGATTAAAAACACATCTGTTTAAAATTGCCTTTGACCGTTCTAGTTAAACAGTTTTACTGTTTTTAATGTTCTTTTTTGTTACTACATTCTATCCCTACTTGCTTTTATTCTATTTTCTATCTACATTTTATTATTTTGCTATATCTTAATCATGTAAAGCACTTTGTATTGTCTTGTACTGAATTGTGCTATATAAATAAATTTGCCTTGCCTTGCCTAGTCACCGGTGAAATTGAATATACGGTGGACATAAATATTCTTTTGTTTTTATTATTAGACACATCTATGTCAGGACATTTTTCTTCAAGGCTCTGTAAATCCAAGCCTTTTTTTCTCAAACATAACCTTATATACAGAAGGATGCCCTACTTCCCCACAGCATTTTCTCCAACCAGCAAACCCGAACGTCCTCAGTCACTGTACAGCCTCACGACTTACAACATCCAGCGAGTGAAGTGTCACCGCTGTACAAACACACTCTGACCCCACCGTGCTGCCACTCGACAGAACAATGCACTTCTGCCGGGCAGGAACAAAAGAACTGCCCGAACATACAAACACTTAAAACCGAGCGGCCTGATTGGTAGGATGGGGAAACAGGAGCAGGACAGGAAGGAAAGCGAAGCCATTGTTGAGTGACCATATCGTCTCTCACTGTGACAAGGTCACTGGTGAACTCTAGGTACACACACACACACACACACACACATACAACCATACACACAATCCAAGATATACAAAGAACTCTTCCACTCTTACCCGCAGGGTCTGTAGGTGAAGACGATGTAGCTTTCCTCGTCTGTCTTTTCAATGAACGTTACACACGTCTGTTTCTCCCAGTGACGCATTGCCTGCTTGAACATGGCCCTCTGACTACCTGAAACACACACATTTTACATCCTACCTTTACACAATCACACTTGGTGTGTATTTGTTCTGCTGAGCGGTGAGGGGCAGCGGTCCAGCGGAGTTGTTACCAGTGAAGTTTCCTCCGATGACGTAGGGGATGACTCCCCCGGGCCAAATTCTTTCAGCTCGGGATGTGGCCGCTCGAGGAATACGACTCTTTGCAGCCTCGATAGGATTCCCGCCTTTCCAGGTTTGGCTTTTTGAGCTGACGGCTCCCTTGCTTTCATTCTTTGGGATGTTGTCTAATACAGAGAGAAGTGACAGAAGTCGTTATAAGATTAAAGTAAAGGTGTGAAGAAAGAAGAATCCATTTCAGTTCTAAGGTTTTACAAATCAGGACATGATTAACAAAAATTTGCATGTTTTCATTAGAGTCTTAATTGGTTTAAATAAATGCTCAACTGCACAAAAACACATGGCAGAGATGAAGCAAAGCTGTGTGTGAAAAACTAAACACATCCTTGTTACTTCCATGGATTTTTTTTTAAGGAGGAAAATGACAGACCAGTGGTGCAAAACAAATGCTCTGATTATCATCAGTGTGACCGTGACAATAAAAGTCAGGCTTTTGCTAGTTTGCTGGTGTGGAGCACGCAGGTGTGTTTTAAGCAGAGGTGGGTAGAGTAGCCAGAAATTTTACCCTAGTAAGAGTAGCACTACTTCAACATATTTTTACTCAAGTCAAAGTAAACAGTACCCAACCAAGAAATTACTCAAGAAAGAGTAAAATAAATATTTGGTAAGAAGGTGTTGAGTAAATATTAAAACAACTGATTTAATATTTAAAAATTATGTAATTATTCAGGCAAAAAGTACTTCCAATGACAATATCTACTGTGTAATGCGGTTACTTGACCTGTAAATGGCTCAGTGAGGTCAGCAGATAGAAAATACCATTAAAACAACAAAACCTGTGTACAAACAGGAAGTCTCACCTTAATATAAACTGTAGATGTGTCTCTGGTGCATTTTTGGTTGAAACAAGTTTGCTCTTTATTCAGTAAAGTTACTGACAGCGGATAGAGTAGCCAGACATTTTACTCAGGTAAGAGTAATGATACCTCTTCATAACATTTACTAAAGTAAAAGTAATAAAAACAGTGCAGTAAAACTACTCCCTTGATTACTACCCACCCCTGGTGTTAGGATAATGCCAACAGGGATAGACATTACTTATAAACATTAGAAGAAGACATGTTGCTGCCCATCAGTCTTGGAAGGGCTATAGGACAATTTGAGGTTTATCATTCATCAGCAAGAAACATGTAAGACAACTGCCAATCTTGTGGTGCACATCTGAGCAACTTGAACCCAAAGTCAGACTGTGCAATGCTCCGATGATTTGCAAAATAAACCCCCAAGAGCTCCAGCTTGGGCTATATAGACACCTGTTAGGATGGTAAATGTCAGGACATCCAGAAAAAGACTAAACAAGTATAACTAGTTTGTAAATCCTGCTAGAAAAGAAAAAAAAACATATTTTCTCTAGAGGAACATGGCAGCCTAACTTAGCTGTATCTCAACGAATTACAAGACTTCTGGAACAGATGTTTTTCCATAATGTGCAACAACATATATGGGGAAAACAGGGCATATCACCTAGACCATGGCTACAGCTGACTTCAACAGAAAATGGGTCGTAGCACAACTTTGCCAACTTCCATAGAGAACAAAGACAAAACCGTCTTGATTTGCTAAACATGGAACCTATGAATTTTAATTAGAAATGGTTTCTGTACAGGTTCTTTGGCTGCAAAAGGGCAGATTTTTTCCATTTCATTTCTACACAGACATAAAAATATTTTTTTTCCTCAATCAAACTATTTCTTGGCATAAAGTTATTAATAATGGCCAAAATAATGAAATAATTGAAAGGTTGGATAGTATTGATCGTTTGCAAAGAGCAGGGTTTAAGGTCTAATGCTGCCAATCAAAGAAAAACCCAAGACAGTTATTGGTGTTTTCAGCATTAATAATAACAATTACGTAAATGATAAAGTGAATGTTATTTTCTCATACTGATAATAAGATGATTAGAACATAACTTTGCTGTCTCGAGTTTTCTTGGTTCCACATTTTTACAAAGTAATATGCTGCAGTACCGTCTCAAAAGTCTGGTTATGTCTTTCAGCTGTGGACTTGAAACATGTGTGTTGACTCTTGCTTTGAGGACAGTAATAGGCTTTATGTAGGTACTCATCAGAAGTCCCTCTGTTCAGCTATCTTTAAATCATACAGATAACTTGTAAATGGCACAAATTAGCACTAAAACCGTATCCCTCTCTACAGAAAAAGATCAATACAAGTGTGAATATGAGATCGCTTACCAAAGCCAAATCTCCGTATTCTCTCCAATAGAAGGTATAACGATCCTCTCTTCACAGATTCATGTTCCCCAAGGCCTCCTAATTAAAAAGAAAACAAAACTAAATGTCAAACTGTTGTATGCATGGCATAATCTGACATCTCTTACTTTTAAGTTACTCAGTGACAGCTGCTGAACAAACATCATTACACGACGATTGAAGAGTGTCTCACCTGAAGTGTGTCCCTGTCGGGAGTGTGAAAGCATGTGTGTGTGTTGTTTGAGGTCTATTGTTCTGTCGATCTGGAACATCTGCAGGTCCTCTTCATCTAAGGCAATGTCGCCCCAAAATACAGCTGAAAGTAAAGAAAACAAAATACTGAACATACTCTTCTCCTTATTTTCTAATGTCATTAATATACATTTTTCTAATAGAGCATTCTAACCAAGTATAAATTGGCACCAAAACGCTGAACCACGCACCCAAGGCCTGAATTAGTAACAAACATGACAATAAAACTACAAAAGTGAGAAATAAGTAGGAATAAACAGAAGTAGGGATAAATAAAAACAATATATATATATTCAAATATAACGTCAAAATAAAAATAACAAGGATTTGAGATGTCAAACCAATGCAAAAGCCACAGATTAAAAATAAATGTTTAAAAGTATTTTGAATTCATGCATGAATGCAATATATTAAGTGTTTCAAAAGGTCCCTTGCTTTTTGTCTTTACAGGTCAATCCCAATATCATCACTAAAGCAAAAGAAAACTATTTAATATCTCTTAAAGGTGGAATCCAAAAGCAACATCTGTAAAGAAAACAACAATGGACCAAGAATGGAGCCCTGAGGAACTCCTCAATCCAGTGTTACCCAAGCTGACAAATAGTCACCCATGTGGACTATGAAACCAATACCACGTAAATAAAACCTTTATCTCTCCAGAGCAGTTCCACTGACATTTGCATTAAGTTTAAGCATATACAACACAATGCTATAATACACAGTAGCAAAAGCAGAAGACCCAACACAGCAGTTTCCTGAATCTAAAGTCAAAAGGTCATTTGAAAAAAAATTGGTTGCTTCAGAGCTATAATATCATTTCAATTGCTACAATCACTCCATTTGTCCTTAACCTATTTTTCTTGGAAACTATTCTTCATTAAGTCATTTCCTCTGACTCTTTCTTGCATCATCATAGTGACCTGGTGGTGATCTCTGGGAGTCATTAAGGGACAGACTGCATACACCCTGTACAGGTCACCAGTACCTCATAGCACAATAAAGAAATGCAGAGAACAAACATCTATCTCCTGAGGGCAGTTAGGAAAGAACAGTTTTTCACTGTGGGACAACCCATATATCCTCAGTGAGGACATACAAACTCCACGCAGAGAGGCTCTGGCTGGCCTTCAAACCTTGTTACAAGGAAACTGAAACACTCTGCAGCTCATAGAGAAACCCCAACATAGTTATTGTCTTCAGACTGAAAGCAAAGTAGGGAAAGCTCATACACAGGACCTTGATAAGATCTGGATCTAAAGTCTATGTCTTTTTGCAGGTTTAGGCTAATTTGATTTGTCAGAAGGTTAGAGAAGCAGATACGTTTACCATTTTAGATTTTCAAAAGTTTTTAAAAAGTCCCTTCAAGGGACAGATGATAATTACCAAGTGCTTGGTTGAAACTGTGTTTTATTAGTGACTTTGGCTATTTCGGTGAAAGTCAACACTGTTGCTGAAAAGGTGCTGACTCACCTACAACCTGGTTGTAGTGGTCAACACGTGAGTTTCTGTGAATGAATTAAGATCTGCCTGGCCAAACAACTTTAACATTCTTTGGGTTGTTCAAGCTTGGATTTATTCGATCTCACCCAGATTGACCTACTAACACTCAGTGTGAGAAGCTCTCATTTCCTTTGATTAGGTTAATACAATGTGCTTCAGTCCACAGGGATATAGGATACAGAAAGTGTCCCATAAAAAAGAAAGTAGCCCAAACACAACTTCTAGACAATTTGCATTTCTAAAACGCATAACAGGACAAGTTATTGCACTTTACAGCACTTTGAATTGCATTGTTACTGAAAAGTGCTGTATAAATAAACTGGCCTTGCCTAATAAGTCTCAGGCCTCCGCTGCTGAAGCATTTTGGATCAGCTGAATGGGAGGCAGATCCTTTAGCTATCAGGCTCCTCTCCTGTGGAACCAACTCCAAGTTTTGGTCCGTGAGGCAGACACCCTGTCTACTTTTAAGACTAATCTTAAAACGTTCCTTTTTGACAAAGCTTCTAGTTAGAGTGGCTCATATTACCCTGAGCTATCTCTATAGTTATGCTGCTATAGGCTTAGGCTGCTGGAGGACATCAGGGTCTATTTCTCTCATTCTGCTCACTCGGTAGATGGCCTTCACACTGAGCCTGGTTCTGCTGGAGGTTTTCCTTCCTGTTAAAGGGGAGATTTCCTCTCCACTGTCACTTCATGCATGCTCAGTATGATGGATTGCTGCAAAATCACCTACACAGTACATACCTTATATAGGACTTTTATGGTTTAATTGAGTTGTCCCTGTCCCACCCCACCCCCTGCACCAGACTGTAGAGGAGCTGAGCAGCTCCTTCAGTGCAAGACTTAGACATCCTGTCTGTAAAAAGGAGCGCTACCGCAGGTCATTCATTCCTGCTGCTATCAGATTTTACAATGCTGCACTGTAACTGTGACCATAACTGTAATAAGTAATGTGCAATAACTAACGTGCAATTAATACACTGTCCTACAACCCGTGCAATAATCCTGATGTAGTGACTCGTGCTGCTATCAACACCTGAACATATGTCAGTACACGTGTATGTATGTATGTACAAATGTATACAATGTATATACGCGTAGGTACGTATGTATGTAGGCGCATAGATATATGTATATATATATAAGTATATATATAAATGTTAATATATATATATATATATATATATATATATATATATATATATATATATATATATATATATATATATATATATATATATATATAGACCACTATGAATGTAAATAAGACATCATATGCCCATTACTATTTCCTTTTTCGTATTTTTTTGGTATTCTT
The DNA here is from genome assembly GCF_011125445.2 of Fundulus heteroclitus. NCBI lineage: Eukaryota > Metazoa > Chordata > Actinopteri > Cyprinodontiformes > Fundulidae > Fundulus > Fundulus heteroclitus. The sequence goes on from NC_046365.1 coordinate 35,578,094, forward strand.
TTTGATCCATTGTATATATAAAGACTCACTGTATATAACTGAATGCACCTTCCCTACTCTGCACCTTCTTGTATGAGCCGATGTGACGAGTGAATTTCTCCATTGTGAGATCAATAAAGACTATCTTATCTTATCTTATCTTATCTTAAAGTGCCTTTGAGATGACATCTGTTGTTAATAGGCAATATATGAGTTAACTGATTTTATATAATTTTATTTAACATCAGTATCAACAGGTCAGAGGTATATAAAAAGGTGAGATTAGAAATGGACAAAAATTCTGTTATTTTCTTGGCCACGGAATGATTTGATATTTTTTAATATCGGTCTAGTTATGAAAAAAAAAACAGACAGTGTTATGGTCAGGCATGCTTTACAGAGCTAGATCGTTCAGCTGTTACACTAATAACATGACTTTCTGATTTGTTTTTTGATACAAAGCAAAATGGATTGTTCCAAAATGAGGGATTCCATTTTTAATCTTTTGCCAGGGTGGCTGTTTGTAGGGATATAGTGGTGCTCAGTACAACAACTTGCTGACTTTTAGAAACACCGTCACGCACCAGCACATAGTCTCCCTTTACACTTTCTTATGCACCACAAGAAACGTGTGTTTCATATCAGCTGGAGCTTGGAACATCTACGTCTGCCAGTTGCACGGCTTACTGACACACCCACACAGAAACACACACACTGAGCCAGGAGCCCGGTGGTCCTGCAATGATCTGACACCAGGTCACGTGTAGGCCTTTTCGGTAAAACTATTCTTTCATTAATGACCCATAATACCTTCATGCTGCCTTCCTAATTCTCTTCACCTGCTCCTACTCCCTGCAATCACCCTCTGACATAACTTTGAATGTAAGCCATACAGGCTTAGTTTCCAAGTTATAATTCATAGGATTCATTTCTCCCAGCCATCCAGGATGTGAATACATCCCCTTGGAGCAGAGCTTCAGCTTAAGGAATTTTGGACAAAATCAAGAGACCTCGGTTGGTGTAAAAAGCTTTTAGGTATATATTCCTTTTAATACTGTAAGCATAATCTCACCCAAAATGTTTTAGTGAAATAAAACCTTAAACCTGAGTGCACTGAGAGAGGTTGTATGGGGAAAAGTCCCAATTATTGTTCTTTAGACGATCACAAGTGGAACAATAAACAGTAACTCTGGTGTCTAAACGTAAAACAGAGGCGTGTAGCAAAAGCCTTATACTAAGGTTAAGTATTCCAGCGTCAAACACTATAAATAAATGTTATAAATCTATAGAGAAGCATCTCATCCCCATTTATAAGCATGAAGGAGGATCTGTAATAATGTGGGCCTTATTAGAGTGGTTAATATGGTTAGAATACTCAAATTCTCAAACACTAAAAAATTTTAGCAATATAATAATTCAACATATACATGTAGATCAATACAAAAATGGTTCCCAAGACACAAAAATTAACTTTCTACCATGTCTGAGTCCCCAGGCTAAAGGCCTGTAGAAACCCTCAGCTGGAGAAATGGTATAAGAGCACAGTCTACACAGGCTGTGCAAAGACTGATCAGAGGCCATTCTCTCTATTATTGCTCCCAACTTCTAAAATACTACAATTGAGAAAAGTCTTAATGCCAAAAAAAGGGTTGTAAAAAAGTATTAAAAGGCACCAATAATTACGGCACTGTTAATTTTGTTTAAAACCATTATTTGTTAACCTGTGTACCTCCCCCACTGAGTAAATGTATTCAAATTAAAGGTTGGATTGTCTTATTTGTGCTACTGCAAAAAAAGGAAGCATTTAAACATTTTCAGGCTTTTTTAACATATTTTTTCAGAGTTTGTCATTAAATGTCCACAGAAATGTGAAGCAGTACCTTGCTATTCTTTTTGAGTAGATAAATAGAATATTCTGATAATAATAAGTCTGATAATTGATTTTAAGGAGGATGATAGTTCTGTAAGTATTAAGAACTATTTAACCAAGAACATATGTTGCAGGTGAATCTTCAGAATGGCCCTAAGTCACACAGGTTTTGGCTTTCACCTCACATACTTCCCCATTAATAACCAATATGTTTAATTAAAAGGCTCAAATTAATCTTCCCCAGAATATTTTATGTCACTTAAGATATTTTCATCACAGATTGGAGACAGGGCCATGGACCAAACGGCCCACCAGGAGATATTATTGTGAGTTTAACTGCTGTAGTGTTTTCACAGCAGTAACTTACTGTCAGACAGCTCACTTCATAGTCGTAAATAAACAGTATTTTTTCTTCTTGCTACCAAAAACGTGGCAGCTTTTACCGTTAAAGCCTTCCTCAGCTACTGTCTTTCGAACATGGGAACTTTACTGTATAATTTGACCCAATCTGTATAATCTGATTGATTTTGATTTTGTAAAGTGCCTTGAGATGACATTTTTCATGAATTGGCGCTATATAAATAAAATTGAATTGAATTGAAATTTACTTGGAGGTGCTGGTTAATGCATGAACGTAAATGGTTTGAAAACCACAGAAAAGATTACCAGAACTTCACTAACATTCAGAATTTACTATTTCATAATTTCTTTTGCACAGTTCAGGGGAACCTCATGGGGTGTTTGTGTCCCAAACAATTATGGTCCATTCTGTCAAATAAACAGCCTTTCCTCAAGGATTCAGATATCTTTTAAAGACATAATTCATTTGTCTTTGTGTTTGTGCTTAGAAAAAAAAACGCCCAGCTGATGTGGCTCCAGGAAACAATCCCACCAGAGCCATAAACCTTGCTCTACTAGTTCTGCTCAATTTTAAGAAGTGTTTCTGCCTTGTCCAGATCGAAAGAAACAACATAAGACTTCTGATCCCTGCTTGGATCTGTTCAAACCAAAAGAACAATTAGTAACTTCTGATAGATACTACTGGAGTCAAAAAACTTTTAGTTTACTTTCATAAGCAGATTATAGAAAATCTCTTCAAATCTTTGGCTGCCTAAGCTAGTTTACATTTCTTTTAAGTGTGCCTCATAAATCGATTTGGCACAGACATGTACCCCAAAGTAAGCATGAAAAGACCTGCTGTGGACAAAAGGTCTTGGGAAAGTGGTTCATTTTGATACCTGAATTTTCTTCAGGGAATAAATAACCAGAACTGTAAATGTCTGAAAACGGTGAATGCTCAAAATGATCAGCATACTGCTAAAACTACTACTACTATTCAAGTGTTTCATTCGAGATATAAAGAGGGACTAAATTATTACACAGTTATCCTCCCCCAACATAATACAGATTATTATTCTGTGATTTACTTATATCTTTATTTAAGAAAAACCTAAAGCAGTAAGAGTCATCAGTGTTTTAGGATTCGGTTTGAAGGGAAGCCAGCAGCCAATCACAATGCAGCTACTCAATGCATTTATAAATTTAGACGTGTTGAAAATGACTTGATGATGTTTAAACCACACAAGAGGTTTGAAAAACGAAGGGGAAACAAGGGACTTTGTGCTACTAGGATTTACACGCACGTCCACGTCTTGGGTTTGCAGAGAAAAAAAGAGAAAGAGAAAACTCCACTAAGTGTACGGATTTTAAATACCTTGTTTTTGTCAGAGGCTAGAGGAGAAAATACACTCAGATTAAGATTACAGAAAGGAAACCATAGCTCAAACAAGCACTCGCTACAACCAAAGAATGCAGAATACCACATCTGAACATATGACACAGCAAACCTTGAAACAGATTAGCTACAGCAGCAGAAGACTATATCAAAAGGCACTCCTGTCAGCAAACAACATAAAACCAAGGCTACATATCACACAGGCTCACCAAAATTGGACAATAAGAGATTGTAAAATTGTTTTTCTGTTACGATGAGTGTCAATTTTAGCTGGCAGGGTTGGAATCTAGCAGCTTGAGATTTTCCTGTTAACTATTATGCCCTACTTGATCTGTAAAAGTGGCCTACCTTTTTATGGATTAATAGCCAGTAAAAACCTAAGATGTGTGATCTGTTTTACTCTAAATTAGTTAAATTTACAAGACAAGCAAGAATTTCCCACACAGTTTTAACAGCACAAAGTAATAGAAGGAACTCCTAAAATCATGGAGAGCCAAATTTCTTGGATCATAATCAAGAAGGCTTTAAATTTCACTGCTGCCAGCAGCACTTTATACAAGTAAGTGATTTATATACCTTGGTCAAGTGATTCTTTTTTCCTTATCAAGAAAAAAAAACTTAAAGCATTCTGAAAGGGGTTTTTACAGTTGTGTTGTCGTTATAGACAACTTTTTAGACTGATGATAAAGGCAATACCATGTTTATATCAAATAGAGTGTGAAATCAAATTAAGTTTCACATGAATGATTTCAATTGTAACATAAAATTACTTTTATATTCCCAAATATTACACAAGTACTTTCTTTAAGACCTAGTTTTTTGGTGGACGGATGAAGAGTGACCAAGCAGATGGCCGATATCACATTTGATTCTATCACACGTGCCATCAAAACAACATTTTATCCCTATTCTCTCTTTATCCAGCTTCTTTTTCTGAATCTACAGCAGTCCGTACTGTATATACAACACTGTTGTAGATACCTAAAAGATAACCATCTTTAGATGTTATCTGAGCTTAATTATTGTCCTCCATGGGGATTCGAGACACTAATACATTAACAATGGCCAAGGAGAGGCTTGTCACTTAGCTAATCAGGATAGCTATTGAAGGAAATGGGGGACAAGACGAGGCTATTGTGTTCATTGCAGTCTATTGTACTGCTGGAGACAAACCTCAGGGACAACTTATTTACACAATGATACATCAGATAGCTTTACTGCAAAAGTTGGTTTTACATGGTGTTACATAGACGGTACAGAATTTTTTGTTTTGTTTTTTGGTGTAAGACAAGACCGATCTTGATTATAATTTTATATTAATATTACATCATGCTCTTTTAAGCCTACCAAAGTCAGCTATAATCATATATATGATGAAATATTGACTTTGACACAAGGGAGTATTCATTTGTTGTGAAATATTATGTGTTTTCTGGTGCTAATTTTCCAACCTGGAAGAAAGATGCTTGCCTTCACTGCGATGCTGCCTCTCCCCATGTGGGGTCACCCTAGAGCCGCTGCAGCATTGTATCAAAAAAGATAGTTGTTGTTGCTGTGCAGATTAGGTGCTAAAAGAGCCACTTTGTCTAACTTGGAGCAGAGATGATTGCGCTCTGGCTCGCATCGCCACTCCTGGGCGTGTTGTTTACTGGGCAGGGGCGGTGCGGTTAAGGTAGGTACTTCTTGGAGGGAGGCAGGTATTGACCGCGGTACATAGACCAGGAATGCTAGTTTTCCAGCACAGGGAGGGGCTGTTGCTCAGAGAGCAGAATTCATGAGCAGTATTTCCAAGTCCACTTATTATATTAAAACTGGGCTTGTTTTTTTTTTAAAGTCACGTGTAAATTTTGTGACCCACAGGTTAGGCTACATTATTTCTGATTAGATTGTCTTACCTTGCTTTATTTTAGCTTCATTTAGTTTAGCTGGACTTATTTTAATTTAGCTCAGTTTACCTGACATTTCATACAGCTTATAATATCTTGACTTTTAGTTTTGCCCAGATAAGTTTAACTTAGCTTGACTTAACTTTGCTTTGATTGATCTTATCTTTGTTTGACTTATGGTCTTATTTTAGCTTAGCTTGATTTAGCTTAATCTTTTTTAACATAGGATATATTACCTTAGATTAATTTATTTTACCTTGGCTTGGTGTGGTTTAGATTATTATATTTTAGTAGCCTATTTCATAAAGAAATTGGAAAAAAGTGAGAAATTAATATTAATGGCTAATAATAACTAGTTGATATGCATTGTGATAGTGAATTTTCATGACGCACACAGATGAGATGTATTGTTACTCCACGCAAATCCAATTCTAATGTTCTAATCACAGGTTTTTCACAATATTATTAGATTTTTTTTAAGGAGAAAAGAAAATATTTGATAAGGATAAAATACAGTAATAAACATCAGCCTACATCCTGATAATGTTTCGATGGTCCTTTTTGTGGATAAAAATAGTGCTAGCACCAGACTCGATGATCAGATCTAAACAGATGTGGCGCCATCTACTGGCAGTATCACAGAACTGTCTTTTGCTTAATTAATAAAACAGTATTAAATAATGCCGGACCGAGCCTGACCCTCTGCAATGCCTTGCAGTAAAGCGGCAGCTCGGCATGATCGGAGACCAACCGTTATTAATTAAATAAAATAATCTAACAGCAACTTTAAGAGCCTCATATGAGAACATTTACTCACGTCAATTAACTCTGCAGTCACTTCTGCTTTAGGGAATAACAACATTCATACTGTATTCCCGGCAACATTTCAATCTTCGTGTATTTCTTTGTGTTTTTTTCCACTAGATCTTGGAACATTCTGCATTGTTTCGCTAGGAGATGCTAATAGCTGTTAGCCGCTTCCTTGTTTTATCCCCTGCTGCGCATACGCAGTGTGTACTTCCGTTAGTCGTAAATAAACACGAAAGGCTTTATTTACTAACAAATTGAGCAAAAACAAAGCATAAAATGCCAAAAATAATAACTATTATGCCAACAGGACGTGATAATCTTCCATAAAAACTTTGTATGCAAGCAGAGTGAGCTGAGGACATATAAATAAAAAAGTAAAATGATGTGGCTATGCACCTTTAAAGTTTTAAAAGGTGCATTATGGTGTGTAAATTCACTTGTCAGCCATATTCAACTCACTTGTTATTTGATTAGAAAGACATGATAAATCAGAGATGAAGATGGAGCAAATCATACACAAAGCTGCAAAATCCATAAAGAAGGCTTTCAGCAAATTAAATCTCCATAATTACATATAAAAAAGCCGAACATAAATAATGCAATAAAATGTAACCCTCGTATACGTTTTTATTGTATAACAAATTTTTTAAAGGCTCAATCTAATAAACACATTTCTTACCACCTCACAACTACAAAATAGTTTTATTTGTTTCTGAGGCAGCTTATGTGGGTGTGCCTTTTTATATAAAGTTCCACTTATTTTTTATGGTCCTGAGGGGCCTTTTATAGCTGAAGGCCTCTTGGTGAGACTGGCCTTACAGTTTCAACTAACACTCCCTCTAATGGATCTCCTGAAAAAGCAATGTACATGTAATGCAAAAACAGAAGCCAAAAAAATGTTTGCAAACTCCACAAACACCTAAAAAAGCGGCAGTTTAAGCCACATGTGGGACAATTTATGTTTAATAAATTATCTTGCACCTGCATTACAAACAAGATACACACTGTGTTTGTTTGTGTATGTAGAAACTGGATGTTTTTTTCTGTATTAAAGTAGGAGATGTGGAAGTTGTTGTATTTTTAAAAAAATCTAATTTCAGCCCAACAAAAGGAGCTACAATGATTAAAGGCTTTCCAGAAAAAGGGAGCTGACACAAGCAGTTATGCAAAGAGAGATGGTGGGGGGGGGAGGGAGAGGGGGGTCACAGTGATAGTAATTTTGGCTCATTGATTGGGGTCTTGTTAATCCGTAGGGATACCATAAATAGCCCAAAGTCAAGCCTGGGGTGAGGAGGGGATAGGACTGTGAGGCTCCTGAGATGCAGGAGGAAAAGAATCGATCTAAAAACCCTGGGACCTCCCAGGAGACCTGCATCATGCTGACCGGGGCCTTGCTGTTTGCCCTTCAGGAGGGGCATTGCAGCAAACACACACACACATTCAAACTCACACACACACACACACAATCCAATGCAGTAATGCACCAAACACAAACTGAGGAAACAGATATTATCAGCAGAACAGTTTCTAAGCCTAAAATTACAATTTTCTAGAAGTTAACCTCGAATCTTCTGAAAGCCTACCTGTCACTTGTGTTTCCATCATATTCAATTGTAAAGGGTTCCACCTTTGCCTAAATGCATTTACTTCAGCGTCTTATCCTTAGTGGGCTAGAATGTATCGTAGGAAAAGACAAACGTCTGTCAAGTTCCTAAAGCTGAACTGTTTACACTCCCTTTGACACTGTCTCCAGACCCCACCGAGTCGTTGAAACACTGCAAAAATGAAACTAAAAATAAGTTGAATTTTCTTAAAATTAGTGTATTTGTCCTTGATTTGAGCATGCAAATAAGATGATTTGCCAATGGAATAAGATTTTTGCACTTAAAATAGGAACAACTCATCTCCATCATCTTACTTCAAGTGCAATATATCTAATTATCTTATTTTAGGGGTCAAAATACTCATTCCATTGTCAGATAATCTTATTTACCTGCTCAAATCAAGGACAAATACACTAAATTCAAGAAAATCTGACTTATTTTTAGTTCCGTTTTTGAAATGCAAGATACAGAGGACCGTATTAATAAAGAATAAACTCAATTTTATGCGTGATTTGGGTCACAGATGATGCATATTGCGTGGAGCGTGGTGGTAGAACTGAAAGCATATCGTAGGATAAAATGAAAAGCTAAGACCTGCATGGCTTGATTATCGAGAGTGTGAAGGAGAACTGGCCACACTGACCTCATGCCAGGACTATAATCCTATAATGCCCACCACACGCTGGCAGCACTCTAACCCAGTTATTGCGATTCCCTTGGAGTGACGCTGCAATGTGAATCCTAGCCCAAGGTTTTTCTTACTACAGCTAATATAAAAAAACTACCCATGCTCAGTCGTCCTGCATTTGCCTGTTGGCCACAAAGCAAGAAGCGTTTTTGGTCCGACCTGCCGAAGGATGAAGGACAGGTGTGGTTGAGGTTTTGCACAGAGACCCCCTTCATCTGAATCCTCTTATGCTGCTGAACCTAATGGGCGGAACTGCATAAATCTCTCGTAAATGTAAAAAAAAAAAAGAGCAAAATTAGGAGATTGTGACACGATTATGAAAATAATCTAGAACGGGTAGCAGAGGCTTGGTAGAATATTATGATCCTGGGCCTGCATTGTAATATCCTCTTGGGAATGTGCTGCTGACTGATACAACTTGGTAAGGGCACAGCAGGAAAGTGTCCGAGGAACGCAAAAAAGATCAGAGTAATCCATATTTGATGATTACAAAAAGTGTAGCATGAACATATTTTTGTTTAAAATTTGCAGCAATTAAGATACCTTCTAATAGGTCTTATGGATTATAGGTTTTCATTAAATTCAAAAAGGTGAGCTCGTCGATGTGCAAATGTGTACAGATGATGTAGCCATTGTTACACATTAAAATTTTTTTATCATCTACTGCTTCTGCAATAAATCACATAGATGAACTTACAAAACAATTGAGTCTTGTCTTTTAGACTGTAGAAATGTAATAGAAACGATAATAGGCTAAAAACAGCAATGACTAATTTGACATTTGAATACTTTCTTAATTAATAAAGACAGATTAATTGATTTTAAAACAATTTGACATCTTGGGATCATACTGAGCTCCAACCGTTTGTTTAAAAATAAAGAAAACGGGATGAAAATGTTAATTTTTACTGAGTTCCATATAAAACAGTGTTAGAATAAGCTCTGTTGTTAATCCAGGGGCAAAAATATTGAATTGTTTCACCATTGACTTTAAGATTTTTTTTATGTCTCTGAGCTCCGATGATGTCTCCACCCTTTGTCTTAGTTAATCTCAGAATATCTGCACAAAATACTCACTCATATGGACAATAAAGACACTAATCTAGAATCCTGTGCGTCAATGTTAGTTCATAACATTGAAGCACAATGTTAGGAAATTGGAGAGAAAATGGCGCTCTACACACCAAGAGGAATCCTACTTAATCTGGAGGGACAGACTATTGTTGTATAACAAGAGCCTCCGCAGAGTTAGAGCAGCATATTTTTCATCATTAATTGAAGAGAATAAAAATAATCCTAGAGTTCTCTTTAGTACAGTTGCCAAACTTACCCAGAGCCACAGCTCTGTTGATCCATCCATTCCCTTAGCTCTTAGTAGTAATGATTTTATGGGATTCTTCATAAATAAAATTGATGCCATTAAAAATAAAATAATTGGCATCCTCCCAAACATGATTACCTCGTCCTCAGTAAGTGAGGCAGCATTGGAGGAATCTTTAGAATCTGCGCAGTGTTTGAACTGTTTAGAAGCAGTAGAGCTTTCTGAGCTATCTAAAATTTTAGCTTCATCTAAACCTTCTACCTGTATGTTAGACCCAATCCCAACCAAGTTGATTAAGGAGGTATTCCCTCTGATCAGTGGTCCTATTTTAGACATGATTAATGTATCCTTGGTAAATGGATATGTACCACAGGCTTTTAAAGTAGCTGTTATTAAACCTTTACTTAAGAAACCTTCTCTTGATCAAGATGAGTTAGTAAATTACAGACCTATATCTAATCTTCTTTTCTTATCTAAAATTCTTGAGAAAGTAGTTGCTAATCAACTTTGTGAACATTTACAAAGTAATGACCTACTTGAGGAGTTTCAGTCAGGCTTCAGAGCTCATCATAGCACTGAAACAGCTCTGGTGAAGGTCACTAATGATATTCTCATGGCCTCAGATAATGGACTTGTGTCTATACTTGTCCTGTTAGATCTCAGTGCTGCGTTTGATACAGTTGATCACAATATTCTCCTACAAAGACTTGAACATACTGTAGGGATTAAGGGGAAAGCATTAGGCTGGTTTAAATCTTATCTGTCAGACAGATTCCAATTTGTTCATGTTAATAATAAATCTTCCTCAAACTCTAGGGTCACCTGTGGAGTACCACAGGGTTCAGTCCTTGGACCAATTTTCTTTACTATATATATGCTTCCGATAGGCAAAATTATTAGACAGCATGGGATTAATTTCCACTGTTATGCTGATGATACTCAGCTATATTTATCCATAAATCCTGATGAATCCAATCAATTACTTCGACTGCAGTCATGTCTTGATGACATCAAAAGCTGGATGACTTTAAATTTCCTGCATCTAAATTCTGACAAGACCGAAGTTTTAATCTTTGGGCCAGAGTCCTCAAAAAATAAACTTCTTAACCAATCACTTAATCTGGGTGGCATTAACCTGGCCTCTGGTAATAAAGTAAAAAATCTTGGTGTTATTTTTGACCAAGACATGTCATTTAAATCCCATATTAAACAGGTTTCCAGAGTTTCCTTTTTTCACCTCCGGAATATCGTCAAAATTAGAAACATTCTGTCCAGGAGTGATGCTGAAAAACTAGTCCATGCATTTGTTACTTTAAGGCTGGACTATTGTAATTCTTTACTATCAAGAAGTCCACAAAATGCAGTTCAAAGCCTTCAGCTGATCCAAAATTCTGCAGCAAGAGTTCTGATGAAAATCAACAAGAGGGATCATATTTCTCCAATTTTAGCTTCCCTTCATTGGCTTCCTGTTAAATCAAGAATCGAATTTAAAATTCTTCTTCTAACGTATAAAGCCCTTAATAATCAAGCTCCATCATATATCAGAGCTCTGATTACCCCGTATGTTCCTAACAGAGCACTTCGCTCTCAGACTGCAGGTCTGCTGGTGGTTCCTAGAGTCTCTAAAAGTAGAATGGGAGGCAGATCCTTTAGCTATCAGGCTCCTCTCCTGTGGAACCAACTCCCAGTTTTGGTCCGTGAGGCAGACACCCTGTCTACTTTTAAGACTAGGCTTAAAACTTTTCTTTTTGACAAAAATTATAACTAGTGGCTCATGTTACTCTCAGCTACCTTTATAGTTTTACTGCTATAGGCTTAGGCTACTGGAGTATATCAGGATCTAATTTTCTCACTCTATTGAGTTCTACTGTTCTTCAATTATGCATTATGTGTTGTCATTTCTGCTTTAACTTTCTGTTCTCTCTCTTTTCTCTTCATAGTAGGTACACCTGGTCTGGCGTTATGTTAACTGTGACATCATCCAGAGAAGACGGCTCACCCGCTACTACCATCTAATGTAGAACAGATTACTAGATCTATGTGTGCTTCTGTGCTTTTTTGTCTCTCTTGTTGTGTCTCTGTTCTGTCTTCTGTAACCCCAGTCGGTCGAGGCAGATGACCGTTCATACTGAGCCCGGTTCTGCCGGAGGTTTTTCCTTCCCGTTAATGGGTGGTTTTTCTTCCCACTGTCGCTTCATGCTTGCTCAGTATGAGGGATTGCAGCAAAGCCATGTACAATGCAGATGACTCTTCCTGTGGCTCTACGCTTCCCCAGGAGTGAATGCTGCTTGTCGGGACTTTTGATGCAATCAACTGGTTTCCTTATATAGGACATTTTTGACCAATCTGTATAATCTGACCCAATCTGTATAATATGATTGAACTTGACTTTGTAAAGTGCCTTGAGATGACATGTTTCATGATTTGGCTCTATATAAATAAAATTGAATTGAATTGAATTGAATAATTTTCAAACTATAATTTCCCACAGACTTGTAGAGAAACTTTGTGAAACACTGTGACTTCTCTTGGAACGCTGAACCCAGTGAACCCACCCTCGTTCAACATGGGAAAAAATATCTTCTCTCTCTGTGAAGTGGGACCCCACAAGGTCGTGTGCCCAGCCCATTAGTTTCTCCCCTCCTAAGACACGGCTGTGCATCCATACATGAGGAAAACCCAATCGTAAAGCTTGCAGAAGACTCCACGTTACTGAAAATCATTCATGGGAAAGATAAGTCATTAAAGACGGAGGAAAAACAACTTGGGTGCTGGTGCAGTTACAAGAACCTGGTGCTTAGCAGAAGATGGAAAGAAAGAAGACAATCAACTTCTAGAGTCCAAGACCTGAACGCATCCTGCTCAGGTTCAACAACCTGTCAGTTATTGTGAAGGGATAGCATTGGATTCCTGGGAGTAAAGACCTTTAATAACCACATCTTGGGATCCTGAAACGGGCCCACCGGAGACTGCACTGTCTGAACATCCAGCTCTGACAACTGTTAGCGACTCCTCACACCCTCTCAGTGAGCCTTTTGAGCTGCTGACAGGCAAAAGCTGAACCACACTGCCAGACAGCTTTCTGCCTTCTTAACATTTCATCCGATCAGTTCTTATACATCTGGGTGTTATCACCCCCCCCCCCCCACCCCCAATCTATTGAATGATCACTGCAAAAACAGAACTAAAAATAAATACAATTTTCTTGAAATTAGTGTATTTGTCCTTGATTTGAGCATGTAAACACGATTATCTGCCAATGGAGAGAGTCGTTTTTACCCCTAAAATAAGATAATTAGATAGAATCCACTTGAAATAAGTTGATGGAGATGAGTTGTTCCTATTTTAAGTGCAAAAATCTTATTCCATTGGCAGATTATCTTATTTACCTGCTCAAATAAAGTACAAACACACTCATTTCAACAAAATTTTAACTTTTTTTAGTTCTGTTCTTGCAGTGATCCCAGAAAAACATTCTTGTTTTGGTCGTATAAGTGTATGAGTTTTGTCTTTTAACATTTTTAAACGTACACATCATGACAGTAATTGTTGATGTTTACGCTCATGTTGGACTCACTTAGAAGCATCTAACACAAACACGCATGCTCTCAGAGATTACAAACTCATGCTTTGCCAAGCTCCTCATTAAGCAGATATGAGGTCACGCTGCAGGTGGGCGAATATGAGTGTGCACATGCATGGACATGTGCTTGTGAACGTGCCCCTGCACGAATTTCTCGCATTGTATACAACTGCGAGCGTACAGTAATATCAAAAAAGAGATTATCTTGGCCTTGTTTGAGGATTTTCTCTAAAATTAATCATTGTGCGGGCCGCTTGATGCACGCTAACTCTTTCTGCAACATCAGGTGCTGCAGTTGTGGCTTCCCAATGTACCAAGAGTGTTGAAAACGTGGTAATTGGGAAAAGAAATAACATTTTAGGTCTCAAAACTGAGTGTTATGGCATGTTTTCCAGCTGAATGGGCTTTTAAGTTATTGCTCCACCCAAGAAAGCCTTTTCCCTGTCAAATGGAAATTAGGCTGTAAAAAATGCATGGTTCCTAATTAACAGAGGCTGTGGTTAGCTTAGATTTGCAGGTTTTGCAAAAAGTCTGTAAATAAAGGATCTAAACCAACATCAAATGACTTGCCTTCATTTATGTGCAGTGGTTTGACTTTAATCTTAAAAATTAGAGCAGGATCACCCACATCTTAGATGTTGTTTTTTTCCAGTTAGGAGTTAAGAGACTTCAGTCAAAGCCATCAGTTTTTTTTTTCTGGTTTGATGCCTATGCTGAGGTAGTTTGTACAAGACATCAAGCCCTTATTCCAGACCCAGTGGTTCTAACTGGATGATAATAAATTAATCTGACTTAAATTAGTCAGAGAGGAAATACAACAAGCACCCAATGCTAAACAATATTAGGGATGGTAAAGAGATGTTTTTTTAAATATACTGAGTGTGAGAGAGCTTTTGTTTTTGGGAGTGTCTGTCTTTTTACCCTGGAGGCAGAAGTATCCAACAGCAGGTACCATTCATGGACTCCAATGCAGTTCAGGTCAGCAAAGTTCAGAAGCTTTATTTGACAACAAAAGGGACTCGATGCACTTTCAAAACATACGGGACCCATTTATTTTGAATCATGTGCAATCCAATATGGTCAAGCTTCCATGATTTAATTCAACGCAGTATTGCCAGATTCAGATGCAAGGCCGACTGCATCCAGTCCTATTCTACTGAAATAAAATACAGCGCGATACAATGGATCGTAAAAGATCAATGGCAGTGTTCTGCAACCTGTGCCACATGTGGCTCTTTGGATTTTCCACAATAACCTTGGCTTAAAATCATAAAGAACCAACTGATTTTTTTTAAATACGATTAGAGTAACAACTGCAGATTTATTTTATGGAATAATTGCATTGAATTTTCCCAACAGAATGACACTTAAAGTACCATGATATGTTTTTGATCTATTTTCTTTGTCATTATATTGGAAAATATGCTTTTTCTTTTCATTTTTCACAAATATCAACATCCCATAGAGGATAATTGTGTCCATCATCTTTTTTGCAAAGGTTTCAAGTTTTTCTTTCTTTTCAAACCTTAAAACAAAAAAACAACAACATGATGTTTCTTTAAAAATGACAATACATTTTCTACTGTAGCTATTTGTCAAAAATCATGAGCTGTGGTTTTTCAAAAGGCAAAGTAACATTAGTGGCCCTAACTTAGTTTTATTTTTGCTGGACTGAGGGGAAAATGTCTCTTTGGATTTGGACAAAATCCTAGCTCCTGCACCAGCGTAACCCGGAATTACACTAGTATACTAGTCCGTATAATCACAGGCCCAAAATACGCTTAGAATGTAAGTGCAACTATGTTTCTTTTTTATTATATTGCCACATTTCAGCAAGCAGGTATCTATGCATGATAAAGATACAGAAGGAAAAGATTTAAACAAATAATGTGTATGCTTCAGTGTAAACTATCATGCAGTAAACTGTGTCCAAGCATAAGTAACTGCAAACATAACAATCACATGGAGATTAGCTTTTCTGATATTATACATATTTACAGACCAACAAACGATCCCAGACAAAGACCACCAAATAACAAAAGAAAGTTAGATTTCCTTTAAATGTGCACAACACTATAAGAACTTATGACCTGACATGAATTCCAAATTAAATGAGCAACCCTCAAAGTGAGAAAAAATTAGAAAAATGTGTTATGAGACACAATAAACTAATATCATAAGACACAAATATTCCTCTGGAGCAGATCATGGGTTTGGACAAAGATTCAGACAAGACGGGATTGTGGCTCAATTGTGTTGCTGCCAGCGGATCATTAGGTTGACAGAGGTATCAAAGGAAAGTTACAGAGCAAAGAATGAGACTGTTGACATGAAGACTTCTGGTTCAAAACATCAGATGATTTTTATTTGATTTGCATAATAGTATCATGAATTTCATACTCAGGGTGTGAGTAATTGTTACGCTCGGTACAAATGAATAAATCAAGAAAAGCATGAACAGATAAGGGCATTTTGACCTGTTTTTTAAACTGGTGGAAAGGTTTGCTTCAAGACTAAACGCCATTAGACATTTTGTGTTTTACTCTGTAAATTAGAAAATTGTGATGAAGAACCAACAGGACCCTCAGCTAGATGCAACACAAAGTTACTTAGAGATCATTAAATGTTTTTTCATAAACCCCTTAAAGCTTTCACCAAAAATAACTGCTTAAGGTCTCTAGTTTTCACAAAAAAAGAGCAGAATAAATTCATCTTTTACATTTTTTGTTTTATGAAACTTTTATTTATACAGGTATTCTCATTGAGACACGGGTTCTTGTTTAAAAGAGAGAACTGTTATACCTGATAAATTAGATTAATACGATGAAATCTTCTTGAGTTATGATAGTTTTTTTAAAGATCCTGGTGGAGTATCCAGATTTTTTTTTTCAAATTCTAGTGTTTAATCATCATAACGTATTAGTTTGTAACGGCTACTAAAATCATAAAAAAAACACCAACAGAGATTCCTCACTTTCACTTTTACTAAAGATAAAGGGAGTCAAAATGAAAATTGTGTGTCTCAGTGTGGTTGAGATCTATATTATAACTAGGCCATTGCAACATTACGATTATTTTCCTTTTGAACACTTTTATTGAAGATTTTTCTTACAGATTTCTGAGAATTTTCCTGCTGATGGCTCAGTTTGGACCAAGCTTCAGCGGACTAACAGACTCTGGAGAACTTTGGTTTTCAGAGGATTATGTGGTCAACTCAAGGTGCCCAGGTATCAAATCACCACCCCTCCTCCATCGTACTTGAGAGAGAACACACATTAATGATCATTTTGGTCAAACATCTCTACTTTGGTCTCATCTGACTAAAGGACATTATTCCAGGAGAGTTGTGGGTCATTCGGGTGCAGCTTTACAGACCTGCTAAGCTGGGTGAGTTCTAATTGGCCTGTAATAAAATGCACCAAGGCGGTGAGATGCAGCTGTAGGGATGCATTTCCTGGGATGTCCACTGCTGTAAAGATCGACACCTCTATTTAATTTGTTTCCTGTTGTGAATAATCTTTCTTGCTGCTGAACGATGCCGTTCAATTTGTCTGGAAATGATCTTGCAACCACTGCTCTGGAGCAGGACTGAAAAGGGTTGTACTTTATTTTATTTTTTTTTACCATGTGTGCCTGTCTGTTGTCGTGGTCTAAAACACTTCAAAAACAAAACTAAAAATCAGTCAAATCTTCTTGAAATTAGTGCATTTGTCCTTAATTTGAGGAGGTAAATAAAATGACTTGCCAATGGAAGGAGATTTTTACACTTAAAATAGGAACAACTCATCTCTATCATCTTTTTTCAAGCGCGGTATATCTAATTATCTTATTTTAGGGGTAAAAATACTCACTCCATTGACAGATCATTTTATTTACCTGCTAAAATCAGGGATAAATGCACTAATTTGAAGAAAATTTGACTTATTTTTAGTTCTGTTTTTGCAGTGAAGGGGGAGGAAAGAAAACGCCACATCTGAAACAACTTTTATCAAACAATTGCCTCTAATGGCTTTACGTGAATGATTTTCTGCTGATATAAATAGCATCAGGAATAGCGAGGTGACAAAAGCGCCCACATCTTTAATAATTGAGCAGTGCGTGGCAGGTGGGCAGAGTGCCGGCGCTGCTGACTCATGCCTTCAGCAGAGCCCGGAACAATCCCGCTCCAGAACAAACAGTCGGATCTCAACTCGGCCTGTGCGTTTGTGCCGGAGCGGGAATCCTGAGGAAGACTTCGGAAGCTCAGTGGCAACAGCACTCTGCCCGGGAAAATCCTGTTTAATATAATATGAGTGAGACCAGTTGCTCCCTTGCAGACGCACACGTAAAGAGTGCAGCCCACACATTGCTGTAGTTTCCTCACTACCGTGGAAGAGCGGAAGCAGCGAACGGTAGCTACAAACTGCTGTCACGTTATATAATCACACGGTAAAATGGAAGCCTGTTTTTGAATCCTCTCCTCAGCGCAAACGTAAAGAAGTTGCGCCGTTTTTAGGGTGCCGCACACCAACAGGCACAAAAACTGGGCCAAAGAGATGAGGATGTGATGAAAATTTTAAGCTATCCCACAACTGTGGGGGGGGGGGGGGAACAACAAGAGCTGAAAGAAACAGAGAGGCATAATAAAAAAAGAAGACATGTGGAATTTGTCTCTGTAAATCCATTTGACTATGGGCTGAAGAGAAGGAAAGAAATGTTTTTTTGTTTTTTGAGTCAGAACTGCACCAGATAGCCTGAAGAGGCAGGGACAATATTGCACTGGTTTCTCATGGCTGCGCCTTGAATGCCAAAAGTATTAGATTTTACTGCATATTACGAATAAAAGGCGTTGGGCAGTGAGATACTGGCTTTTTCAAAAACTATGGAAACTATGACCTGCACTGACCCAATAAACAAGAAGTTAAACGTTGTGTTGTTTTTAAGCATTCACTGAAAACATATGGAAACAAATCATCATGCGAGCAATAAGAGCATTTAACAAGACTCCATTGAACATTGGGTATGCTTACATAGAGAATATATTTGGTCTTCCCCAGGAGCAGAAAAAAAAAATTAAAACGACAAGAAAACTAATTTAAGGATCCCCTTAATTCATCTGGAACAACCATTGATCAAATTTAGGTGTGTGGATTATTAAACTCTCAACTGCAATCATGTAATTTTGTCACTTTGGTCCATTTGGTCCAAAGACATCAACATTGGTGCAAATCAGGTTCTTCTTGGCTGATGCTGTTATCCGCTTTTTATTGAGGTCTAACCTAAAATATCACCTGAGGCCCACTGTGGTCTTTTTTTTTTCTTAAAGACTATAATGCATACAAACCCATTGTTGTGTAAACTCTGTTTGAATTCAGATACCAAATGTAAGAAAAACTGACCATAAAAAGAAAGAAGTGCTGTTAATTTCTTGATAGGCTTAGTAGCTTGGGGGATAAAATCAAACAACATGGTGACAGATGCAGATTACAGAGCAATTTTTCTTTAGTTTTCATTTCTTTCATGTTGTTGTTTTTTATATTAACAAAAAAAACATAAAATTGTATAAAGATATTTAGTTTTTGTGTGTTTTGAATTGGTTTCATAATTTACGTAGCAATCTGCCACCTTCACTGCTGCTCTATGATGTAAGAACTAATTAACAGGAAAAAAAAGAATAGAATAAAGATTGTTCAGGTAATATCAAACTATGATGCAAATACTTTTTCTGAATAATTGGAATATTGTTTCCAATGGAATAAAACAGAAAACAGCTGATATTATAGCAAACATCCAGCTAAGCTAGTCTGCCATGGAGGTCTTTCATGTTTGGGACAGCCTAAATTTACTCAAGTTTAATGCTAATATTGCAACAATGACGCAATAATAGGATTAGTATTACTATTACTGTCATGCTACGCTATGCGCTGATGAAGATTCACCCACTTCAGCTTGCTGAATCCTTGGAGCACCTGACACTTCAAGGATTGGCCTTATTTTCTGCTTATTTCAGCTAATATTCATATGATTACCAGGGGAACTTAAAGTTAGATAGTCAGGCCATCATTAGGTATAAAAAAATAAATGACTATAATTCCAGAGAAAAAAATATCTCCTCACACACTCGTGCTGTGAAGATTGTACATCCTTTACCCTGAGCCACACGGGATAAACAAAAACGGACAGAGGCAACACATAGAAATCCAGGACGATACAGAAACGCTTTAATGCTTTTGCACCAAAATACACATTCATGTCCTCTGGCACATGAACATTTACATGAGATGCGTTGCGCCGCACTAAGCCAGAGTGGTTTGTGAATACTGGAAGCTTGTCCCCTTGGAATCTCCAAGAGGGTAAAATTGAAACCTAAACAGGAACAAGTCTGCTGCTGACACATCTCAAGGGGATATTTCTATACAGCAATCAGAGCACTTATCTAGAGGTAGATCAAACAGAACCTTTCAGAATACTGTTGCATCTGTTTAATTTAACACAGTGTTACTTTTCAAATACGTAATATGTATTATTTTTCTAATGCACCAATCAAATCTATGAAAATCTACTAAAGTCAGGGAGGCCAGATCTCTAAGAGCAGAGCACGGTGTCAATGCATCCTTCTGTGATTACACAAATGTTGTCTTTAGGGGGGGGGGGGGGGGGAGAAAGAGGGAAGGTAGCTGTTTTCGTGGATCGCTCCTGAAGAAACAACTCGCGGAGTTTGGACACTTAAGTTTGTTTGGGTTTCACTCGAGTGTGTGTGAGGATTTTATGAGAACAGTGATTTGGAAGGAAACATGAATGACTCTTGAGTGAGCGAAGGAGCACGTGCGCGTGCCTGTGTGTGTGTTTGCGCGCACGCGTGTGTGTCATCTCCAGCTGAGCAGCAGGATGCAGACAACCAGGAAGAGATAAGCGAGGGTGAATGGAGGGAGCCTTGCGTGTGTGCGTAGCCAGCGCGTGAGCGGCCTCGGGGTTTGTGTGCTCGCGTGGGGAAATCACTTCACAAAGGACCCGGAAGTGCACGTTCCCCTGTCTGCCAGCGCGGGGACTCGGAGGAGATAAGCAGACAGCCAAATATTCCCCCTTGTGTTTTCCCAGCAAAAACAGGAGGTGGAATACCAACCACTCAGACCGATGCCACAGGGTCAGGCCTGGAATGAGTTGCTCTTCCAGGTCTTACGAGCTGCGCAGGGAAACACGAAACTACAAAACATGAAAACCCAGTTCTCCATGTGTGCAGGAAAGAAGGTTCACATTTATTTGTGTAATCGGCAGGACAACAAATCCACCAACGTACATAGAGGCATTTATCATCATTGCCATTGGTTGTTACATGTGAAAAGTTTATTTTTTAATATCTTTATTATTATTTTCAGCTAATAAGAACATGCATATTAATAAGTCTTATTTGGGGGCTTTGCGTGCTAATCAGTGTCTACATAAACTGGCTATAGGGACGTTGAATGGGGGTCAGTCTCAGCCTCAAGCGGAGGAGTTTAAAGACTTCTTGGTTTGATGGAACGAAAGGCGGACAGACAGATCGGGGCCGCATCTGCATTGTTACAGGCGGTGCTTTGGTCTGTTCTGGGGAAGAAAGAGCTGAGCCAAAAAGCAGAGCTCCCACGTTACCGGTCCGTCTACGTTCTGACCCTCATCTATGGTCATGAGGTATGGATCATGATGAAAGAACGAGACCAAGAAGCCGAAATTCGCTTCATCCGGAGGGCATGCGGGCTCAGCCTTAGAGCTCAACAGGGCTCCTCACCTTCTACAGACAAAGCTCCTCTACTTTAAGCTCAAAGTAGAGCCAGTTGAGGAGCCAGTTGAGGTGGTTTAGCCGTCTGATCAGAATGGGTACCTCCTCTTGAGGGTTTTCCAGGTGCGTCCCACTGGGAGGAGACCCAGAACCTGCTGGAGGGACTTTAAATCTAGCCTAGGAACGCCTTGGGATCCTCCAGAGGATGAGCTGTGGGAGGTTCTCTCCTTCACATGTTGACACATCTCAGATAAGTGTAAGAAGATGGATGGATGGATGGATGGATGGATGGATGGATGGATGGATGGATGGATGGATGGATGGATGGATGGATGGATGGATGGATGGATGCATGCATGCATGCATGCATGCATGCATGCATGCATGGTAGGATGGATGCATGGTAGGATGGATGCATGGTAGGATGGATGCATGTATGCATGCATGCATGCATGGTAGGATGGATGCATGTATGCATGGTAGGATAGATGCATGGTAGGATAGATGAATGGATGGATGATACATATTTGACAGATTACAAGATCCTTTTGAAAACCAGTACCATTAATCAGGTCATAAACATACTTCTCATTAAGCCTACAAATGTGTTTTTATTAGTCTGATGTAATTGTATGACCTTAAACTTTGTGTTTCATTAGCCATAAGAAGAAAATCATAATAATTAACATGAAAAAAAGCTGAATTGACTTACTGAAAGAAATTCACTTGTTAATAATGATCTGATTCATTGTATATGACTGTATAAACATTTTTTGTACACACAGACGGCTGGAGAGATATTAAGAAAATTGCTGTTGTGTTTTGTTGACTGTAACTGTACAGCACGTTGGTGCTATGGTTGTTTAAAGTGCTTTATAAATAAAGTTAGTTTGTTTGTGTAGCTCAACTATATTGTACTCTGTTATATTTAAATTCCCCTCAGTTAAACATAGCAGAGTAAATAAAACAAAATACTAATATAACAAGTAAGATCTGCCTAAATGAATCATAATGAAGGTCTATATGAGGTCATTACTACTATGTTTGCATAGCATATTTATGTACATTTCGTAACATTTGTGCACATGTATGGATTATGTGGAATAATTGGCGACGCTCTTCCTTTAGACAAATGCAGTCTGGCTGAGCTGGAGCTCAAATTACATATCTCACGTTTCATGCACTTCTCTGTGTACGTTTGGATTACAATTACATTTAATTGTCAGGTTATCCACCAGATTGATTTTCTAATTTGAGTTTTAACAAAAGTCAGAGCAACATCAAATAGTGTTTGTATATTTACTCAATCCTAATCTTTCTGTATTGGTCATAAATTGAATTATGAATATATATTTAAATGTTTACAGTCATTTTAGAGAATAGTTTCAGACAAAATATTACTGATCCTCTCAGCCTCTAAACTCCATTAATGCTCATGGATCTGCAAATTAAAATTCAGTTAAATTCGGGACGGGTGACTGTGGATCATCTTTGCAATATGAAAGCTACGGGTTCCTCCTGTCACATGTTGATGTGCCTCTGGGCAAGGCAATTAACCCCAAGAAGTCTACCGATTTGCATGTATGGAAAGGAAAATCAGACAAGAGTTTCAGACCAGCTGGTCACCAGTCAGGACTAATCAAGCTAAAAATTGAACAATACCAATCAAAACATCCATTTTTTTCAGTGCAGCTCTAAAGAAATGTTTGTTCTGTTGTGATAAGAAAATAACTTTTTTCATCATCTCTGAATCAACAGCTAACTTTTAACAAAGGCAGTCTGGGGAATTTCCTTTAGGATTATCATTATTTTTATAGTTCCAATTAATAATGGCACTATATGAGACAAACAGGTCCAACTCACATCCAGAAATATATATTTAATAGATTCAGTCTAACCCTATCCCTGGATTGAACTTCATCCGATGTGATGAATTATTTGGTCTTATTTAACAGCTTGAAGTTATTTGCAGATGTGGCATCAAAGCCAAAAATATCCCAGACAGATGCCCTTGAAGGTTACAAGACAAACGTTTGTGGTAGAAATCATTTTGTCTCATCTGCAGCCAAGGAATGATGATGAATTAAGTTGTTTGGAGTTAATAACCAAACCAAGCAAACACTCACGCCTGGTGTCATTCTCTTCTTGTCCAAAATTGTTACCTGGTACTTTGCTAGTTGATATCCCTAGATCATTTTACCAACATTTAATTTCCAGTAGCAAGTATTGTTTTTATTTTAATTTTTTTCTTATTAGATTGAGTTCAGAGGCATTAATTCCTAAAATTACTGGTCTCTGACAGCATCAAAATAAATTATTGCTTGTACTCTCACCCTTAATGAATGCTCGCATGGGATGTTTCTAAAAACCGCTGAAGAATTTTTGACTCAAGGAAATCAGATACTTGTTTGAGAATGTTCAGTTTTCTGCTTTGGATCTAAACACGGGAGTATAATAAATTCTTTATGTGCACATATACATTCCCAGCAATAAATAAAGATATTGCTCACTTCTCACTCGGTTATTTTAACTAACAGAAGTCGCTCAGACAGTCAGACCGACACAGACTGACTGTCTCTGTGTAACCTGCTGGGCTTCCACCCTAACACACTCACACAACACAAACTGTATGTTTTTAGCACAGCTAAAAGCCACAGAGCCTCGGGAGCAGCAACAAGAAATCCCTTTTACACAGATCTGTGTAATTTACACATAAAAACACACACACTGCTGCTCTGCAGGGTTGTCAGGTTTGCGTATGTGGTATGAGGGGAATGCATGGGGATCAGCTCACAGATGGTCAGCGCTCTGGGTGGAGTTCATATTTGTGTCATCACAGAAAACATAAAGAAACCGCTAAATCACACATATGCGTACAAAAGCATAAATCCGTCCTTCAGAAGATAATCACCGGTCATAAAACCTCGTAATGTCTCTGTGATGCTTCTGCACAAAGGAGAGGAGAAGACAGGACAGGAGACGTTCAGGTTCCTCTGCTGAGAATCAATGGAAATGAAAGCCTCTGCAGAATTAATCACTAAAATCAAGCTTTTACCGCTAACATGACAAACACACCGCTTTTCACTTGAATCCTTGCAGTCTTAACAATAACTTATCACACGAGTGAGCGCTTATAACGTGCAAACCTATCCTTCTCTAATCATTTATTGTTGCTTTCATATAAGAACAAGTGTTACTTGAATAACAGTCATACACCTTTAAAGGAAAAGTCATTTACTGGTAGAAATTGCGTCGACCACTAATATCTCCCCCACAGCAGCAGCGGAGGCTGTAGCGGGGTGTGGGCGATCGATTTAACCATGTAAAAAAAACTTTCGGCCTAAATTTAATTTTCCCTCTATAGACTTAAACGACGTGACGCGAGGAGAGAGATCGAAAATTTCTGTTTCCCGCTCGTTGAATTCTCCCAGATCCGTCTGGTAAATGTCGCCAAAGGTTAGGTCAGGCCACGCGTTGGGATTTTTGCTCCAGTGTTCTGTTAAAGTATATGGATCGGGCAAGGAACATGTACCAGCGTTGTGCAATAACTTTATTTTATATCTCTCTTTAGCATCTGAAGGTAGGGAGTTTGCATACGCGGAGAAAGGCATAACATCTTCGTTCGATTTCCTCTTCTTTACACTACCCGCCATGTTTTGCCAACCAGTCAGCGCGCAGGCTTGCTTTGTGAAGTCACACAAAGGCTTCGCGAAAAAGCCTATAGGATGATCTTATTGGCTGCTAAATGTAGCTGTATTTTTCAAGTTGTGTAGAATATCACATGTTTTTGCCATTTTGCTCTTTACAGAGAAACCCTGGCCTGACTATCTGACAAGGCTGCTACCAGGTGGTTCATAGGGCAATCTGCTCTGGTAGTCAGCCTGCAGCCAGCTGTTAAACAGACACGCCACTACTACTGTAGCTCACAATTGTTGCTTGAAATTACAATCTCCTGAATTAGACTGATGGGACACTTGTGATGGTAAATTCCCAAACAACTAAATTTGTCTTGTATGAGAAACATTTAGCCACTTTCTTTCAGCCAGCTGACCAGCAGTGCTTCAAAAAGCCACAAAACTCCAGTCATTCTGGCTCTTTCTGTGAAATCCCATTAAAAGCACGTTAAGCTGTAAGAACAGTATGATACTATATGTATATAAGTAAAATATATTGTTTTTTAAAAATCTTCAGTA
The DNA here is from genome assembly GCF_011125445.2 of Fundulus heteroclitus. Taxonomy (NCBI): domain Eukaryota; kingdom Metazoa; phylum Chordata; class Actinopteri; order Cyprinodontiformes; family Fundulidae; genus Fundulus; species Fundulus heteroclitus. The sequence continues at coordinate 35,603,498 of NC_046365.1, forward strand.
TACGTTAACACAACCCATGCCAATGCTCCATTGCCTTCCTAAGCATTTGATACTGCAGCATACATAATGTGATCTCAAGTTAGACCTGGCCGAAACCTTTTCTGAATTTTTTTTTCTTTTTTCCATGTTGAAAGATTCTGTGGTATTAGTATCTCCACTTATCAATGCCATGTATACTGCATATTTGCGACACTGCTCCAAAAATGCAAGTAGATGCAACTCAAATGTTGTTGCCATGACCTAAAAACACCATAAATTACATATTTTGCCACCTTATGCAGACACTCGGTCTGCACTAATGAAGATTAGTATATATCTGCATGCCAAATGCTTGGAATGGCTGCTACAGGAGGATGGTCTGATGATTTTTTGGTAACAGCAAAAATAACTAATTCTGTACTGATGTAGTAGCTCACTGTCAAACTATACACCATTCATCCCACTATCCACATACTGCACAAAACAAAGGTGTATCAAAACAGACCTGATGTTTTGCAAAAAGATATTTTGCAAAATTTATTCAAGTTTTGACCTACGATAAATGTTTTTTGAGATGCAAACATAGGGGGGCGAGATAAGAAACAGTGTGACGGCAGGTTAACTTTATGAAAAGGGTGGTATGATAAATCTACAGATATCTATTTAGTTTTTATTCCACTAGTGACTTTGTTCTCCTCTTTACATACACTGAACAATTGAGCTCCAGCAGGTTAAATGTACTGGGATCTTTGAATGTTGATACTGTGATATAAGATACAGAATGTTTACAAAAATAAAGCCTTTAAAAATAAAATATCAATATAATCCTTCAATACGCCCAACCCTGCCCTCCAGTTGCTATGAGAGCAGAAAAAATGACAGCCTGTTAGATAAATGGGAAAACTTATAGTTAAACCCCATAGACGGGACAGAAATAAACAAGGAAATGGGATTGGAGTTGACATCTCTTTCAGTTTTGTCCAGTTTCACTCATCTAAATGTCCTAAAAATCAAATGTATTCATGTTATTCAATATTTCTTAAGGAGTCTTGGGATTGTCGAGAGTAGAGAAAAACTTACTCTACTCTAACTGTCAGACTATGTTCAGTGATTCAGGGGGCTGTAGTTTGACTAAAAACCAGATTTCTGCTCTTAATTAGTGTCTGGTCCCAGTTGAAGGGTCACTTTGTGGACTTGTTTTTATCTGGCATTTATAATAATAATAATAATAATAATAATAATAATAATAATAATAATAATAATAATAATAATAATAATAATAATAATAATAGTGGCCAATAAATTAGCCCAATCCTAACCATGCATTAAAAAAAAGAGCGGTCAACTTTTGCTTTCTGAGATACAATTAATAGACCGCAAAAATAGGAGAAACTATTCGATTCTTTATAATAGGAGAATAAAATAGACTTTAAAATGATACCAAAATCTTGTTTTAAGGTAAAAAAAAAAAAATAGAGTTACAGAACTTCAGCGTCACAGAAACTACCTTTACGGAGACAGACAAAGCACGTGCAACCAGTAAAATAGATTTTTTATCTTTCAGAAACCATTACAGCAGATGGCAGGATGTTTGGTCACCAGGAAGCATTTCAGTTACTCCAGAAATAGAAGAATGACAAAGAATTAAAGTATTCAATTAGACACTTCCCAAACAATTTTATGTTGATACCTTTCTGGGGGGAAAAAAAGTATACTTCCTTTTACACATGTATATAATTGTCCAGCATGCATTTCAGACTAGTTCTGTGGACCAGCTGCCTGTTTGGTGTGTATATTTACAACAGTAATTACAGTAATTAGAATAAGGGTTTTTATACAGATGTTTCAAGTCAGAGACCAGCTTCAGTGCCATAGTCATATGACTATGTCTAACTGTAAGTACTCTGCTCACATTACAGGGGTAGACTTAGACTTAGACAACTTTATTGTCATTTTGTATGCACAAAGTGCGTACAGAATGAAACTTTGTTTGCATACAGCTTGAAAGATCACAGTAAATTTCAGGATAAATATGCAGGATAACAGCTGCCATCAGTTTTTTTTTCTTTGTGTGTTTGTGGCGTCCCTAAATTGATGCTGTCCTGAGTGATGATCCATGCTGCCCAGTTCAGAAGTAGCATCACCTCTGGAATTGGAACTGTTTAATTAAGGAGTTAGTTATTCCACTGAACATTAACGAACCTGATGACGTTTTAGTTAAACAGAAAACGCCCCTTTGTGGCTTTAGATAAAACATGGTTCGTTCAAAGCAAATCCAAGTCTGCTGCTAAAACTCCTGCAATTATTTATTTTTTACTTTGGTGTCTTCAAGCGTCACTGTGTAATAAACAGAGAAGCGCCTATGCTGGTACACTTGATGCCAGCTGTTTTTCATCCCCGCTGATGGTTGATTGAACATCTGCACACATGCGGAAACACTCTCCGGGACAGCTTTCCCGACCACAAACCGGCAGCTCTTCGCCTCACAGAACGCAGTATGTCGTCTTTGCCTGTTAGCGGTGCACGATGTGAGAGCGGCGTGCTGTGAAAAGCGCAACTTGAGGTGCGTTTGTGGATCCTGCAGCCGGACCTTCTCCTGGCTGCAGGATCACCGCAGACGCGTGAAGGATGGCTCAAAAGAAGCATCTGGGCACGAGCGCGCACAGCCGCACGCGCACTGTCATTGCCC